>NW_028318305.1:0-300000 GCF_062004578.1 Staurois parvus
TACATACACACATACAGGTGTACAGTAATTGGGGGATCTTCACATTACATTTGAAAACTTCTAGGAAGCTGCTGTGAGGAAATATTGGGGCTTCTGACCTCAGCTTCTGAAAATGCTAGGTCCCTGGCAATGTAGGGTAAAACTATAAGAAATTTAGATTTTACTCATGGCTGTGCCGTGTGTGGATTTCATGCCAGAGATATTGCAGCCAGATAACAATCATTTCTGGAAACCATTTAAAGTGGACCTTACCCATAGAATGAGCTTCCTCTCCTTTGTTTCCTCCTTCCTCCTCCTGAAAATTCTTTGGTGTTAAATCAGTTTATTGCTCCGTGCCACCTGGAACTTGTGAGCCTCTGTGTGGCAATCTGTTTGGACAAGCTGGAAAACTTCTGTTGATCAGCAGCCACCGATCAGAATATTTTGACAGTGTAGACTTCCTGGCAGGGATGTACAAATCATATCAGTGTTTTTACATTTAGCCCTGCTGCAAGCGAACAGCAAGGTTTACTCTTTTCTTCTTTTCCCCTTAACAGAAAAGACACCAGTTTAGTATGAAGATCTATATCCTCTGTAGCAACCGTGCATGTGCTGGAATCAGGGAAAATCATCCGAGTGCAAAGCTAGGTCACATAACTCCTTGCATGCCAGATTACAACACAGGCACTTTAATGTCTGGATTCAGACGCTCGGACATCGTGACAACAGCAGGGACACAGGCATGGGTCATCCCTGTCCCCAGTTGCCGAATAGGATACAGAACTTCTGAGTGGCTGTAGCACCCTGTGCCTGTGTTATAGTCCAGTATGTAACTTGTTAGGTGACTTCAGGTACCTCTTCTGCTTTAGCTCAGTGCTCGACTTGTTTTCCCTGATTCTGGCTCATACCTAGTCCAACACTCCACAGGTAGGGAGACAGGCAGGGAGGTGATTTAAAAAAAAAAAAAAAAAAAAAAAAATTATCATCAGGACAAGTAGATTGTCATGAGGGACAAGTAGATTGGGACCAGATTTAGTCCCTTGGAAAAAGGTTTTATTTTTTTTAAAAAAACTTCCACACCCCTGCAATCAACTATGGGTGGCAAGGCACCATCAAAAGATCTCTGGACGGGCACAAGTCATCATTGGCTCCTGCTGCTGTCAATCACATTCAATGGAGAGGGGGGCGGGGCCAAGACAGCTCCGTGTGTCAATAGTAGTTCATTGAAGACTACAAGTTAACAGCCGCCAAGGCTGTCGGGACTTGCAGTTCACAGAAGTCACATGAATGCATGGTGCTCTGGTGCTCTACACAGCTAGATACCTCCTAAACGGTTCACGTTTAGGAGATATCTAGGTGTACCTACAGGCAAGCCTTATTATAGACTATTCTGTAGGTACAAGTAAAAAAAAAATAAAATAATAATCTCTCTCTCTCTCTCTCTCTCGTTGCAAGAAAAAGTATGTGAACCCCTTGGGATTACGTGGAGTTTTGCATGAATTGGGCATAAAATGTGCTCTGAACGTCATCTAAGTCACAACAATAGAAGAACACAGTCTGCTGAACATAATACTACACAAACATTAGATGTTGCCATGGTTTAATTGCACATAACATGTAAACATTCACAGTGCAGGGAGGAAAAAGTATGTGAACCTTTGGACTTAATAACTGGTTGACCCTCCTTTGGCAGCAATAACCTCAACCAAACGTTTCCTGTAGTTGCAGATCAGACCTGCACAACGATCTGGAGTAATTATGGACCACTCCTCTTCACAAAACTGTTTCAGTGTAGCAATATTCTTGGGATGTCTGGTGTGAATCACTCTCTTAAGGTCATGCCACAGCATTTCAATCGGGTTGAGGTCAGGACTCTGACTGGGCCACTCCAGAAGGCGTATTCTGTGCTGTTGCAGCCATTGTTTTGTTGAATTACTTGTATGCTTTGGGTCATTGTCCTGTTGCATCACCCATCCTCTGCGGAGCTTCAGTTGGCGGACAGATGGTCGTACTTTTTCCTGCAAAATGTCTTGATAAACTCTGGAATTCATTTTTCCATCAATGTCAACAATCCGTCCAGGCCCTGAGGCAGCAAAGCAGCCCCAAACCATGATGCTCCCTCCGCCATGTTTTACAGTGGGGATGAGGTTTTGATGTTGGTGTGTTGTGCCTTTTTTTCTCCATACATAGTGTTGTGTGTTCTTCCCAAACAACTCAATCTTGGTTTCATCTGTCCACAGTATATTTTGCCACTAGTGCTGTGGAACATCCAGGTGCTCTTTTGCCAACTTCAAACGTGCTGCAATATTCTTTTTGGACAGCAATGGCTTCCTCCGTGGTGTCCTCCCATGTACTCCATTCTTGTTTAATGTTTTCCTTATTGTAGATGTGTCAACAAAAATGTTAGCATGTGCCAGAGATTTCTGTAGGTCTTTAGCTGACACTCTTGGATTCTTCTTTACCTCATGCAGCATTCTGCGCTGTGCTCTTGCAGTCATTTTTACAGGACGACCACGCCTAAGGAGAGTAGCAACAGTGCTAAACTTTCTCCATTTGTAGACAATCTGTCTTACCGTGGACACATGAACATCAAGGCTTTTGGAGATACTTTTGTAACCCTTTCCAGCTTCATGCAAGTCAACAATTCTTGATCGTAGGTCTTCTGAGAGCTCTTTTCTGCGAGGCATGGTTCACATCAGACAGTGCTTCTTGAAACCAGTAAACCCAAAACAGGTGTGTGTTTTTTAAGGGCAGGACAGCTGACCTAATATCCAAGTACCGCCCAGCACGCACACTCCGCTCCTCACAAGACCTCCTTCTCTCTAGTTCCCTGGTCTCCTCCTCCCATGCCCGCCTCCAGGACTTCTCCAGGGTGTCACCCATCCTCTGGAACTCCCTGCCCCAACCCATCAGATTATCACCTACTCTCCTCTCCTTTAGGCGCATCCTGAAAACACATCCAATATCATCACACTGATTGGAGTCAAGGTTGGCTCACTCCTGGCTCCAATTAGCTCTGGGAGAAGTCATTAAGCTAGGGCCTCACATACTTTTTCCTCCCTGCACTGTGAATGTTTACATGTTATGTGCAATTAAACCATGGCAACATCTAATGTTTGTGTAGTATTATGTTCAGCAGACTGTGTTCTTCTATTGTTGTGACTTAGATGACGTTCAGAGCACATTTTATGCCCAATTCATGCAAAACTCCACGTAATCCCAAGGGGTTCACATACTTTTTCTTGCAACTGTGTGTGTGTGTGTATGTATGTATGTATGTATGTATGTATGTATGTATGTATGTATGTATGTATATATATATATGTGTATATATATATATATATATATATATATATATATATATATATATATATATATATATATATATATATATATATATATATATATATATATATATATATATCTACCTACCTATCTATATCAGACTTTACTACCACTAACTGAACTTGAGAAGTTCTGCAAAAGATGAGAGCAAATATTGCAAAGTCTAGTGACTCTGTTTTTGACTTTTTTCTTACATGTTGCTGTTATCTTTCACTTGAATGATATACGTTGCACTGAGTAAATATAGCTGGATAAAACAAAAACCCAGTCTTCGTGTCAGGCTGCAAAGCAAAAAATGTGATTTTAAAAGGGGGGTGGTCTTTCGCCGATATGAAAATAGGCATAGACACAGGTGGCAAAAATAGCTCCAACACCCTCCAGTGGTTCTCAGCCTCACCGGAGAACCCATCCAACGATCCCAGCGCTGGGCATAGAGATCAGCGAAGAAAAGATGGCATCCACTCATCTATGCCCTTGGAAGGACGGAATGACGTCATTGCGTCACTTCCGGTTCCATGTAAACAAGACCTGTTTTTTTTTTTTTTTTTAACCGCTTTACCGCCACCCTATAGCAGAAATACTGCTACAGGGCGGTAGGGGTGCGCAAAATCAGGTACATATACATACATACATATACATATACATATATATATATATATATATATATACACACACACACACACACACACACACACACACACACGTGATGTGGGCATGATTTGATGCTTGAGCCACATGACAGCACACTGCTAGAGCTCCAGGGAGAGATCAACTCTACAGCCATTTTAGCAGTACACAGCAGGGCGATCATGGGCAGGATTGTTAAGCCCACTTCACACAATCGCCCACATCGCTCACAAATCGGGGTCATCGGCACGCCAAATCCAGGATCTTTTCCACAATAGAGGCACACAGAGGAGCGGCCCTCTTGGGGTTAGATGGCGCCTATACATCACGAGGAAGTTCACAGCGAGGAGTCCCTGCCAGCTTCTGAGAATATGGTAGGAGAACACTTGCTCGGATCCCCCACTCAAATACTCTGAGATGACACAGATCACTGCAGATCTTAAGAGATAGTTTACATCTACAAGGAAAGGAATATCTCCCATATCTCTCTAAGCAATTAACAACATTGCAGAAGGCTGTAGCTTACAGGAACAGGGCAAAATCTAGGCTGGAAAAAGTTTCTGAAACACATGCCACACACCTGATTAATGTGAATCGCCACCTTGAAGATTCAGATAACAAAAGGGAGACGGAATAACATCGAAGTGAGAGGCTTCCCTGAATCTGTGTCTGCTGAACAACTCCTGTAGGCCTTACAATCAATCTTTAATAATCTTTTAGAGAGACCTACGGACACTGTCATTGATTTTGAGAGAGCACACAGAGCCCTTTGGCCAAGGGAGGCGGAAGGCTCCCCCCCAGGGACATTAGTTGCTGTATTGCCGATTTTCTATTGAAGGAAGAAATCCTCAATAAAGCCAGAGAAAATAGTCTCATTACTTTTAACGGTGATGAACTTGCATTCTCAGGACCTTTCCCCTATTACTTTGAAAAACAAAAGAGCACTACGCCCTCTACTGGCCGTCATGCAGGAGAAGGGGATTCCTTATAGATGGCGGTTTCCTTTTGCTTTGCAAGCTACCCAGAATGGTAAACACTGTTGAGACTACATGCAGATATCTGGGGTTTCTGTAATGACCTCCAACTTCCGTATGTGGATTTACCAGAATGGTATGATGAATTTCGACTTCTATCAGCAGTTCCCACCATTGAAGCTATGCCTCTGCAAACCCCATCTAAAACACAGTACAGGAAAACCAGGTACCAGAAACAGGCTGGTCCGGGTTCAAGCTTGTCCTCACCGAAATCAAAGCTAGAGAGGATTTAGATGATACCTGACTGATAGGTTGATTTTGTCTTTCCTCTGCTTTTACAGTCCTTATTGCTCTTTTCAGTCCATGGTTATTTCTGGCTGGAGAGAGCATTGGGAGTGAGCATATCCAGGGGGCTCTTTCCTGTGGCTAACCACAGGGGTGTGGAAATTTTTGAAAAAACTACTTGTCCAGGGACTAAATTGGTGTCCCAATCTACTTGTCCCTCATGACAATCTACTTGTCCTGATAAAAAAAAAAAAAAAAAAAACCCAACAACATACATTTTACCAAAACCGTATTTAAATCTGCCTTAAGTAATGTCTGTGGCTTTTATAAACAAAACAAAAAAGGGCCTTGCAGTGTAATGAGCATCAATTGGCTGCTCGTCAGGAAGGGGAATGTCAGACGTATCCTTTATACATTTCACTGCCAGAGCTGTTTTTGCATTATTTGCATACGTTTAGGCCTGAAGATAACACAAACCCCCAATACATGATATATTTTCTGAAATCAGAGATCCTAGAGAATAAAATAGCGGTAGATCCAATATTTTATGCCACACGATATCGCAAAATATCAGTAAAAAAAAATACACTTAAAAGTTAATTGTAGGGCACAAAAAGCAATAAAATTATCAAATTTTTTTGTAAAATAGATAAATAGATATCCAACATGTCAAACCTTAAATTTGCATGCACTTGTGAAATGGCGACAAACTTTAGTAACCCTATATTTTCTATAGGCGACACTTTTAAAGCCCCTTATAGGTTATCAGTATAGTGTACGGAGGTCTGGTGCTAGAATTATTGCTCTCATTCTTGCGTGCGCGGCGATATGTAACGTGTATCGCAATCAACGTTTTCATGTTTAGTGTAGGCGCCGAGCATGTGCTTTTACGTTTGTGCGTGCTTACATATGTGGGGGTGGGGGGCCTTGAAAAATTTGGAGGTGTTATATGCTTGGGTGCAACATCCATTAAAAAAAAAAAAAAAAAAAAAAAAAAAAAAAAAAAAAAAATTTATATATATATATATATATATATATATATATATATATATATATATATATATATATATATATATATATATATATATATACACACATATATACACACACACACACACACACATACATACACATACACACATATACATACACACACACACACACACAGTCAGGTCCATAAATATTGGGACATCGACACAATTCTAACATTTTTGGCTCTATACACCACCACAATGGATTAGAAATGAAAGAAACAAGATGTGCTTTAACTGCAGACTGTCAGCTTTAATTTGAGGGTATTTACATCCAAATCAGGTGAACGGTGTAGGAATTACAACAGTTTGCATATGTGCCTCCCACTTGTTAAGGGACCAAAACTAATGGGACAGAATAATAATCATAAATCAAACTTTCACTTTTTAATACTTGGTTGCAAATGCTTTGCAGTCAATTACAGCCTGAAGTCTGGAACGCATAGACATCACCAGATGCTGTGTTTCATCCCTGGTGATGCTCTGCCAGGCCTCTACTGCAACTGTCTTCAGTTCCTGCTTGTTCTTGGGGCATTTTCCCTTCAGTTTTGTCTTCAGCAAGTGAAATGCATGCTCAATCGGATTCAGGTCAGGTGATTGACTTGGCCATTGCATAACATTCCACTTCTTTCCCTTAAAAAACTTTTTGGTTGCTTTTGCAGTATGCTTTGGGTCATTGTCCATCTGCACTGTGAAGCGGCGTCCAATGAGTTCTGAAGCATTTGGCTGAATATGAGCAGATAATATTGCCCGAAACACTTCAGAATTCATCCTGCTGCTTTTGTCAGCAGTCACATCATCAATAAATACAAGAGAACAAGTTCCATTGGCAGCCATGCATGCCCACGCCATGACACTACCACCACCATGCTTCACTGATGAGGTGGTATGCTTAGGATCATGAGCAGTTCCTTTCCTTCTCCATACTCTTCTCTTTCCATCACTCTGGTACAAGTTGATCTTGGTCTCATCTGTCCATAGGATGTTGTTCCAGAACTGTGAAGGCTTTTTTAGATGTCGTTTGGCAAACTCTAATCTGGCCTTCCAGTTTTTGAGGCTCACCAATGGTTTACATCTTGTGGTGAACCCTCTGTATTCACTCTGGTGAAGTCTTCCTTTGATTGTTGACTTTGACACACGTACACCTACCTCCTGGAGAGTGTTCATGATCTGGCCAACTGTTGTGAATGGTGTTTTCTTCACCAGGGAAAGAATTCTTCGGTCATCCACCACAGTTGTTTTCCGTGGTCTTCCGGGTCTTTTGGTGTTGCTGAGCTCAACAGTGCGTTCCTTCTTTTTAAGAATGTTCCGAACAGTTGTTTTGGCCACGCCTAATGTTTTTGCTATCTCTCTGATGGGTTTGTTTTGTTTTTTCAGCCTAATGATGGCTTGCTTCACTGATCGTGACAATTCTTTGGATCTCATCTTGAGAGTTGACAGCAACAGATTCCAAATGCAAATAGCACACTTGAAATGAACTCTGGACCTTTTATCTGCTCATTGTAATTGGGATAATGAGGGAATAACACACACCTGGCCATGGAACAGCTGAGAAGCCAATTGTCCCATTACTTTTGGTCCCTTAACAAGTGGGAGGCACATATGCATATTCCTACACCGTTCACCTGATTTGGATGTAAATACCCTCAAGTTAAAGCTGACAGTCTGCAGTTAAAGCATATCTTGCTCTTTTAATTTCAAATCCATTGTGGTGGTGTATAGAGCCAAAAATGTTAGAATTGTGTTCATGTCCCAATATTTATGGACCTGACTGTGTGTATATTATATATATATATATATATAATAAAATCACATATGGGACTAAAAGTCCCCATTGTGAAGATTTTTGGTGACTAATTTTCTTTTTGGAGACATCCAGGGTCCCTGCATGTCTCCCCTGTACTACACAATGTAACGCGGTGCACATTGCATCGCATTACATTACATTCTTTCCCGGCCTCAATGACCGGGATTCTGTCGAACGGGGACCCAGAAGTGACGTCACATAACCTCCGGGTCAGGAGAAGTGGAGGGGAGGTGTCCGCTCTCCTCTTCCCTCCCCTATACCACATCCCGCTGCACCCACCAAACCAGGCTCGGGCCCGCAGATGGGCAAGTGGAGCCCGGGACATATATAGCGCAGGAGAGACTGACACTGTGGGCTTCTCCATCCACCCAGCAGATGGGCAAGCGGAGCCCGGGAAACCTCACGCCCGAGGTGCAGAGAGGCTGGCACTGTGTTAAAGCAATCGGCAGCAGCGCTGCTGCCAATTGCTTCACCCGACAGGTGAGCCCGCTGCTTGCCCAGCAGGGCTAAAAGCAAAAAAAAAAAAAACACAAACTACCTGCCAAGTGCCCAGAACTACATGACCCGGGCGTCAGGCGATAGGAATTGCACATCCCTGCTTTTATTACCTTTGCCGTTTCTACGGTAGGCTTTATCATAGGCATTATCTTTCATTTTTGAAAAGACGGCTCTGCAGGTTTAATAGCTCCTCCCATTAGCCCTGCAACTTGACAGAGTAACACTTTGCGTTCGATACCATAACATCTAGTATTCCTGCCTACTTCTGCTGATGCTTATGTAACCTTACGATACAGTATTTTTCCCTGTACCATTCACTACTTGCCTCTACCGGTTTGCAGTATCAAACTTAGCGATAACCTAGATTTTCTTTACACACACGTTTATTTTGAACAGATCCGCTCACGCATTATTTGTGACTTCTTATATTCTCTCCTTGTTTCACCAGAAATGACTTACTCAAATCTAGGGGAAAAGCCCCTGATCATGTCTCATAATGTTAGGAGTTTAAATGTTCCTGAGAAGCGTTCTCAATTGTTACGCAAGCTAGATAAAGCCAGGCCTTCTATAGTGGTCCTGCAGGAAACGCATTTTAAATCTGGACAGATTCCGAAATTGTCGAGCAAATACCACTTCACTGTCTTAGCCAAAACCAAATGGGTTACCACACTGATCAGTAAGGAGGCACAGATTTTGATTACAGATCAAAGTGACCCGGAGGGTAGATACGTCATTTAAAAGGGCTCATGGGCAGGTACACCGATCACCTTGGCCGATGTCTATTTCCCCGACTCAGTTTACATCTCATTTTGTCAACATACTGTGGACAAGCTCAAGGGGTTTGCAGCTGGCCGTTTGATCTTAGGGTGTAATTTTAATATAAAACACTTAACAGGGCTGTTGACACGTCTAATGGGACAACCTGTATGGCATATAAAAATCTTAAATAGGTTAAGCTACTTCTGAGATCTCTACTACTGATTGACACTTGAAGATCACAACCCCACTGGCCGTGATTACACGTGCTATTCCCCACCACACAACCAATAAGCCAGGATTGATTACCTTTTTATTTCTCAAAGAGACCTCCCTCTGTTGACTGATGGTAAGATTCGGATACAATGCTTTTCAGATCTTGCCCCATTATCGCTTAGTTGGACTCTCCCGAGTAAGACAGCTAAGACATAACTGGATACTTAACCCGGCTTTGTTGACAAATGTTTAAACGTACTGGTAAAGTCGGTCCAGATTTCAACAATACTTTGATCTCAATAAGGGTACGGAACCTCTCCTATAAGCATGTGGGAGGCACACAAATATGTTGTTCGCGTAGTGTTTATTAAGTGGGGTGCCAGACAGAACAGGGAGCAGTCTAGGAGAACTTTCCGCAAACAGCAAAACTTGAATCTCAGCACAAGCCATCACTGGACAATTCCATGGCGGTCAAACTTCAGAAGGCACGGTTGGAACTACAGGCCATACTAGACACTAACTATAAGTGATCCCTATTTTTTTTTTAAAAAAACGGGTCTACTATGAGGGAGAAAATAAAAGTGGGCGTTTCTTGGCTAGGGCCTTGCGAGGGGCAAACTAAATGAAAATATTCACGGAGTCAGGAACTCGAAAGGTACCTTGGAACATGACAGTAAAGTGATTGCCTCCTTATTTCATCAATATTACACCACCTTGTATAACCTGCCCCCCACTCACACCCCAAAGAGCTTAAGGTAGAGAAGTTTGATGTAATCAATGATTTTCTTAGGAAAAAGTAAAATTCCCTCCCTGAAACGTTCAGTTGTCAAATTACTAGAATACCCTAATGGGGAGTTAGAGTTGGCTAGTACTATTAAAAGTCGAGTGAAAAGCCCAGGTCCAGATGGACCGACGTCAAAATGTTATAAGACCTTTAGCTCCCTACGCCTATGCTGCAGACACTTAACTCTTTGAGCACGCCACAGCCTATACCCTCCTCTTTTTCTCTTGCACATAATCACTGTCATCCCCAAAAAGGATAAAGACCCTGCCGAATGTCCAAGCTACCGACCTATTTCCCTAGTTAACCTCGATATAAAGCTGCTCACGAAAATAATGGCCAACCAGCTTAGACCTGATCTATCTGATACCATTGGACTGGAACAAGTCTGTTTTATGCCAGCAAGGGAAGCAAATGACAATATTGTCAATACCCTTAACTTAATCCATAGGGCGAAGGTTGAGGGCTTCGAGGGCCCTCTCCTCTCTACCAATGTGGAGAAGGCCTTCGATCGCGTATCTTGGGATTTTATGTTCGCTACGTGTGCTACTGCGGCATATGCAGATGACCTGTTTTTCATATCTCAACCTCATATTTCTATACCCAACCTTTTTTATGGGGGGGTGAGCAAAACCTTGGACAGAGGGGTGGCGGTGGACGTAGTATACTTGGATTTTGCAAAAGCGTTTGACACAGTTCCCCACACACAGCTAATGTGTAAGGTAAAGTCTACGGGCTTGGAAAAATCCATATGTAAATGGATAGAAAACTGGCTAAAAGATTGTATTCAGAAAGTAGTGGTTAATAATTCATACTCTGAATGGTCTGGGGTCATCAGTGGTGTACCCCAGGGTTCAGTGTTCGGACCCTTACTTTTTAATATATTTATAAACGATATAGGATCTGAGATTAAAAATCCCATTTCAGTCTTTGCAGATGAAACCAAGATATGCAGTGGAATAACATTCTTACAAGATGTCTTCAACTTACAAGCTGTCCTCAATGCATTGTTTAACTGGGCAACTGTGTCAAATGAGGTTTAATGTTGATAAATGTAAGGTTATGCACTTGGGGGCTAAGAATATGCATGCATCATACATACATACTAGGGATGGTACAACTGGGGGAATGAATGGTGGAGAAGGATCTGGGAATTCTGGCAGATCATAAGCTTAATAATGGCATGCAATACCAAGCTGTGGTTTCTAAAGCGAGCAAAATCCTCTCTTGTATTAATAGAGGTATAGACTCCAGAGAGAGAGAGAGATATCATATTACTCCTGTACAAATCATTAGTAAGACCTCATCTTGAATATGCAGTTCAGTTTTGGTCATCAATTCACAAGGAGAACATTGGGGAACTTGAGAAAGTACAGAGAAGGACAACTAAACTGATACGAGGCATGGAGGAGATCAGCTATGAGGAAAGATTAGAGGAACTGAATTTATTCTCTCTTGAGAAGAGGAGATTAAGGGGGGATATGATCAACATGTATAAATACATCAGTGGTTCATATAGTGAACTCGGTGTAGAGTTGTTCACCCTGAGGTCAACTCAGAGGACAAGGGGGCACTCTAAGTTTGGAAGAAAAAAGAAAAGAAACCTTCTGAGCCTATTCAACCAATACCATTGGTTGCTTCAGTTTATTGTGGAACAGACAAACCTTTTCATTATTAACCAGGGGCGGACTGACCATTTGGAAACTCGGGCACTGCCCGAGGGCCCGGGGTCAGTAGGGGGCCCCATGAGACCTGGTACCTTTTTCATAGGCTTTTTGAGTTTGGGCAAGGACACAGGGGCCCCATGATCCCCTATTGCCCAGGGGCCCCATGAGTTGTCGGTCTGCCTCTGTTACTAACAACCCCAGTTCATCCTAAGCCCGTCCATTTGAATGGAGACCTCTTACATTGGAGGAATAGAAGTTATTTTTGGGCCTCATCCTTAAAATGGGGTTTACAAAAAAAAACCCAAAAAAACAAATGAGGGACATGCTTACTGGTCCACCACCCAATCCACCACATGCCCATTTATTCTGCTGTAATGCCCAGGTTACTCTATGAGATCACGCGATTCCTTCATTTCAGTGACAATACCCAGTACCCTCCCCGAGATCATCTCAATTATGACAAATTATACAAAATTTGTCCACTTCTTAATTTTTTTCTCTCAAAGATTGGCTGAACTTTATGTCCCTGATAAAATCGTGTGTAGATGAATCCCTTGTCCACTTCACTGGCCGGCTAGGAATCAAGCAATATATTCCAAGTAAAAGGGCCAGATATAGAATAAAGCTCTGCAAGCTTTGTGAAAGAGCAACTGGATATTTGTATATGTTCTGTGTATAAGGCAAAGATTCCCAGCTCCAGCCCAGAGTGCCCAACCTACATTGGAACAACTGTCTGGGACATGGCTTATCCACTTTTCAAAAAAGTTGATCACATTTATCTGGACAATTTCTATAAAAGTCTGCCCCTTTTCCGACACCTGTACTGTGAGAAAACTTTGGCTTGCGGTACCTCCCGAAAAAACAGGAAGTGTTTCCCACAAGCTCTATTGAACACCAAGTTACAAAGGGGGGAATCAGCATGCCTAAGAAACGACAAAGTTCTGGCCCTGAAGTGGAAGAACAAGAGATGTTTACATCCTGTCCAACATCCACAAGGACACCTCGGTGGAAATTAGTGGAAGATACGGTCCCATTCAAATGCCTGCAGCCATTCAAGATTATAATCTCTACATGGGGGGGGGGGGGGGTGGATTTCAACGATCAGATGTTGCAGCCCTATTTAGCAACAAGACCAGTATTTAGCAACAAGACAAGTCCCATTTCTGGTATAAAAAAAGTTGCAATCTATCTTATTCATTTGGCGATTTATAATGCGTATCTCACATACACCAAATCCACAGAAAGTCCCACCGCCTTCCTCAAATTTATAGAAGAAATCGTCACGTCCCTTATCTACCAGCAAGGATCTCCCCTAGAAAGCTTTCATTTTGATTCTGTGAGCAAAGTTCATGAGCACTACTTCCCTGGGAGCATTCTACCAACAGAAACTGGCTGTAGACTCCAAAAAAAGATGTCAGGTATGCAGCAGAGGAGGAGTTAGAAGAGACAAGTTTTCATTGTCCCCAGTGTCCAACCCAACCAGGTCTGTGCATCAGAGACTGCTTTCGGATGTCACTAAAATATTTCCCATATTTCTAACAGCCTACCATTTCCCCATTTTTCAATATCTCTGCTGATCATTTGCCTGCTGCCTCAACCAACCATGCCCCTTCCTTCTACCTTAAAGCGGAGTTCCACCTGGGAAAAAAACAAAAAAAAACAAAAACACACACCGGTCCCGCGGTGTCCTCACCACCGCTGGTTTCACCAGCCATCTTCTCTCCCTGGAGCTGCCATCTTCAGTGTGGGCACCCGGTTGTGACAGCGTGCCCACTGCGCATGCGTGAGAAGCGCTGCGCTTTGTGAATAGCCCCATAGTATTCTAGGACCTGTCACGTGTCTCAGAAAACTACGGGAAGGGAAGGGGGGAGCAGAACTAAGAGCGGGTACCTGTCAAATTAGAGTATCCCCCCTCCCCCAAGGTGCCAATCCTTAATGGGGAGCAGGGGACAAAGGCTTAAAGCGAAACCTCCCATTTTGGGTGGAGCTCCGCTTTAACTGACCCTGGCCTGTTTATCGACTATGCTTCTGCCTGCCATCTGGATTATCAACCACGTTTATGCCTTCTTGCTGGACTGACCTCGGACTGTTAAATTGACTATGTTTTTCACCTGCCGCTTGGATTGATCTATTGCCCTGCTACTGTAGCAGTGGCATTCAAGATAACACAGGTGTTTCACATATGTAAGGGGCTTCAGAGTAGAGTTCTTAGTAGAGAAACAGTTTTTGGTTTTCTCCGGGATTTACAAAACCCAGAACAGGGTCTGTTTGTACAGAGGTTTCAAAGAGATTGGGTGGGGCAAAGCCACTACCCCCTGCTCCCCCACTCCTATTTGACCGAGGCCCTAAGCCTGATGTTCCCGTCTGTTGCCCGGACAAATACTTTGGCTGTGCTGGCCATATCTCTGCCTACTGCCTGTACTGGCCCAGGGACCTTTTATGGGCCATGTTCCTGCTTGCTGCCTTAACCAATACTTTGGCTGTGCTGACCATATTATTATTACATCGAGTTTATATAGTGCCAAAGGGTTTGCTCAGCACTGTACAATAGAGGGGGGGACAATACATGAAACAGTAAAACAACAACCAGCACACGAGGGGTTAAAGGGCCCTACTCTTTCGAGCTTACAATCTAGGAGATATCCCGGCCTGTACTGACCCAGGACTTTTTATGGACCTTGTTTCTACCTGCTGCCTGGATGTCAGCCTGCTGCCTGTACTGATTTGTACCAATGCTCTCCTCAAACCAAAAGGTAATGTTTTCTATACAGCGTTTTGTTGATTTTTGCATTACACTTTTGATATTGAAAAGGTCTTACACATGTGGTATCCCCATATTCAAGAAGAGTAGGAGAACGTATTTTTGGGTGTAATTATTAGTATGTCCATGCTGTTTTTTAAAAATATCTTGTAGGTTGACAACCTTGTGTTAAAAAAATTTTCATTTTCTTTCCACATTTTCCAAAAACTTGTGGAAAAAAATTAAATGTTCAAAAGACTCATGAAAGCCTTTTAGAAAATACATTGTGATGTTTGCTTTCCAAAATGGGGTCATTTTATGAGTGTTTCCAATTTCCTGTTCCAGGGCCTTCAAAAACGTGATAGGTTGTCAGAAAAATAGATGTGTCATTTTTGCCCCTAGAACAGCCAAAAGGTGCTACTTAGATGTTGGGCCTCTCTATATGGCCAGGCTTTGCAAAGGTCCCACAAATGTGGTATCGCCATAATCAGGAGAGGTAGCAGAATGTATTTTGGGGTGTAATTGTTGGTATGTACATGCTATGTGTGAGAAATCTCATAAATGGGCAACTTTGTGTTAAAAATAAATATGTTTTCATTTTCTTTTCACATTTTCTTAAAAAAAAAAAAATATCACATGTTCAAAAGACTGATTATGCCTCACAAAAAATACGTTGCAGTGTTTGCTTTTCCAAAATGGGGTCATTTTGTGGGTGTTTGCACTGTCCTAGCGCCCCAGTGCCTTCAAAAATGTGATAGGTTGTCAGAAAATGAGAAATTTTTGCTCCTAGAACGACTAAAGGTGCTACTTGGATGTTCGGGCTCTCTATGTGGCCAGGCTGTGGGAAGGTCTCACACTTATGGTAGCCCCATACTCAGGAGGAGTAGCAGAATGTATTTTGGGGTGTAATTTTTGGTATGTACATGCTATATGTTGGAAATAATTTATAAATGGACAACTTTGTGTAAGAAAATTAAAAAAAAAAGAAAAATTTCATTTGTGGCTAGGCTAGACATTTGGTGTCCCCATACTCAGGAGTAGCAGAATGTTTTTTTGGAGTGTAGTTGCAAGTATGCATATGCCATGTGAGAAAAATAACCTGTTACGATGACAATTTTGGGAAACAAAAAAAAAAGAAAAAAGAAAAAGGGAAAAGAAAACGAGCGTGCACAATTGTAAAGCATGACATGTTGGGTATCAATTTACTCGGCATAACATCATCTTGGCATAAGATGGAGTATATATTGTGTTTTGGGTTGTTTTAGATTTATTAAAGTGTATTTTTTTCCAAAAAAATGCATTTGAAAAATACTGTCCATTTCGGTTTTCGCCAAGTGCATCCTGATTTTTCAGTTTCAGCACCAGAATTTTCATTTCGGTGCACCACTTTTCTCTTCTATAACCACTGTACAGAATATAGTCCGAACACACTTCCTTCCTAGAGTGAAAACACTGCTCCTTCTAGATTCAGTTCAGTTCTCACTATAGAACAGGATGTTCCTGTCAGGATCACCAGATAAAAATAAGTAATGTGAAAAATAAAACAAAAATTCCCACCACATCTAAGGGAAGGCAGTCTGCAATAAGTTCAATGTTTCTATTAAATTTGGATAAACTTTAAAGCCCAACTCTAACCCCACACTGCATGGGTTAACTGGCTGATTCTGTCTAGGATACTAGAAAATAATTTTTACTTACCTGATCCTCCACGCCCCCAACAACTGTGCTCCCCCTATGCTCTGGTAGTGGATTGTCACTCTGTGTCTTCAGGGGTATAGTCCCTTAGACTGCGGGTGCGCAGGGGAGAAGAGGCTGCAGATGCTGGTCCAGGAATGCAAGGAGCCTGGGGTAGCAGAGTATCAGGCAAATAAAATTGCTTTACTCAGTCCCCCTAGATTGGGGGTCTGCAACTCAAAGATCACGGTCTGGACTAGCTGACTCGCCATCCCAGAGCATCAGAGTGCAATGCAGAGGGACTACTTGTAAAATGGAGCTGCAGTAAGAAGCAAGCGCCACAAAAGAAGATGCCTCCTCTGTAGTCCTGGCTCCTGTCCCATGCAGAGTGATAGCAACTTCCCTCCACCTCTTTTCCTGGTCTCAAGACTGGTGACAGCAGCAGGAAAACCAGAGCTAGACTTACCGGTAACTCCTTTTCTACGAATCTTCCAGGACAGCCCCCTTGAGACGTAGAGCTCCTCCCTCTGGGTCAGGAAACACACCATTCCCCCACGCCTTTAAAAGGCGGACCTCCAGGCCTCCAACTCGGTTTTTAATCGAGAACTAGCTGAAGACACTGAAAGACACAATTATACACAACTATTTCTTTATCCTTTCAACCTTAAATATTTTGGTTGACATTAGAAGGGTGGGAACTACCGGCTGTCCTGGAAGACTCGTAGAAAAGGAGTTACCGGTACATCTAACTCTGGGTTTTCTCCTTACGTCTTCCAGGACAGCCCCCTTGAGACGATAATCAAGAACTTACCCCCTTAGGGTGGGCCCACTGCCTGGAGGACCTTACGTCTGAATGCCTGCTCTTTATCAGACAGTATGTCCAGGCGGTAATGCTTCACAAAGGTAGAGAATTTCGACCAAGTGGCTGCCTTACAGATCTCCTCCGGCGAAGCCCCGGCCCTCTCTGCCCAGGAAGCCACTAACGACCTAGTTGAGTGAGCTTTAACAAAAGGAGGTGGAATACCTAAAACCTTGTAGGACTCCCCTATTGCCAGACTAATCCACCTGCTTATCGTGGCCTTAGATGCTGAAAAACCCCTTTTCTGCCCTGAAAACAAAACAAAAAGGGAATCTGACTTCCTAAATTCCCGGGACCTGTCTAAATAAATCATAAGACTCCTCCTCACATCCAAAAACTCTAGCTTTTCCTCCTCTTTACCTTCAGAGGAAGAACAAAAGGTCGGTAGAACTATATCCTGTGACCTGTGAAAACTGGAGGATACTTTAGGAAGAAAACCTGGATCCGTCCTAAGCACCACCCTGTCCCTAAGAATGGTCAGGTAAGGCTCCCTAATAGAAAGTGCTTGTAGTTCACTCACCCTACAGGCTGTCGTGATGGCTACCAAAAATACCATCTTTAAGGTTAACAACCTAATAGTTGCCTCTTCCATAGGCTCAAAAGGTTCCCGGACCAAGGCCTTTAGAACCAAGGACAGACCCAAACCGGACAGGACCTAACTCTAGTAGGCCTAGACCTGGAAAGAGATCTGAAGAAATCTACTACGAAAGGATTTTGTTGCAAAGAGACCTGTAAAAAAAATACTTAAAGCTGAAGCCTGTACCTTCAAGGTGCTGATCAAGAGGCCCCTATCCGCACCCTCGTGAAAAAAATCCGAAATCGTCGGGATGTCCAGAGGCCCTGGTCGGTCTTAAGACCACGAGGTAAACCTTTTCCAGACCTTAGAATAAATGGCTCTGGTTACTGGTTTACGACAGTTCACCAAAGTCTTTACCACTGAATCTGAGAACCCCCTGGCCTTGAGGATCTGCTCCTCAAAAACCAAGCTGTCAACCGCAAGGTCTTGACCCACGGATGCAGAAGAGGACCCTGCGCAATCAGATCCCCCCTCTCCGGTAAAGGAAACGGGCAAGCTGAAGCAAGCCTGTTCAGCAGGGAGAACCAGGGCCTCTTTGGCCAGAAGGGTGCGATTAAGATCAAATCCGACCTTTCCTTCACAAATTTTTGCAGGACCGCAGGGACCAGTCTGATCGGAGGAAACGCATAGGCCAAATCAAAGTCCCCAGCGGTCGACAGAACATCTATTCCCAAGCTCTGCTCTCGCGGATTCAGGGGAAAAAATTGGTCTACCTTTCTGTTTTCTCGTGACGCAAACAGATCCACCTGCGGATTTCCCCACCTGTACACTATGTCCTGAAAAACCTCCTGGTTGAGCGACCAATCATCGTGACTGAGAGGTCGACGACTTAGGAAATCCGCTAGTAAGTTCTGTGAACCCTTCAAATGCACTGCCGAAATCGACTGCAGATTCCGTTCCGCCCAGGTCAGAATACTGCCCGTGATCCTCTGCAGTGAAGGACTTCGTGTACCCCCCTGCTTGTTTACGTCGCTACGTTGTCTGATCGGATCTGCAAATGATGGTTCCGTAACGCTGCCTGAAAGGCCTATAAGGCCCTCCAAACCGCCAATAGTTCCCTTTGATTTGAGGGCCTTAACAAGCCCTTCCGGGACCACCTCCCTTGAGCCGTCCTCCCCTCCAGGTTGGCTCCCCAACCAAAACTGCTGGCGTACGTGGTCAAAATGAGCAGAGCTAATTGTCTCCAACCCAGACCCCCCGCCAAGTTTCTTTCCCTTCGCCACCACCAAAGGGACTTCTTGACCCTGGACGGAAGCTGGATCATCCGATCCAGTGCCAAGCTGTCTCCATCCCATACTTTCAACAAGAAAGCCTGGAGTGGTCTTTGGTGGAACCTTGCCCATGCAACTGCCGGGAAAAAAGATGTCATGAGCCCTACTGCTGCTGCAACTTCCCTTACTGAGACCGCCAGGTTGCACTGCAACCTTGCCAGCATTTGATCCAATTTTATGGCCTTCTCCCACGGTAGAAAAATATTTCCCTCTAGAGACGAAATTTCGTACCCCAGGTAAACCACCCTCTGGGAGGGTATAAGAGCAGACTTCTCTCTGTTGATGAGCCA
The DNA here is from genome assembly GCF_062004578.1 of Staurois parvus. NCBI lineage: Eukaryota > Metazoa > Chordata > Amphibia > Anura > Ranidae > Staurois > Staurois parvus. Next base: position 19,378 of record NW_028318305.1, read on the forward strand.
ACCCAGACTCTGAAGGAGATTCTAAGCTACCCCTAGGTCCTCGACCAATTGTTGACAAGACCTGGCCACAAAGAGCAAGTCGTCCAAATAAGGTACTATCGTGATTGACCTTAATCTTAGGGGAACCAGAGCCTCTCCCAAAACCTTGGTAAAGATCCTCGGTGCCGATGCCAGTCCGAAGGGCAAGGCCCGAAACTGCCAATGGAAGGTTCGCGAACCTATCTTTATCGCCAGCCTCAGATATTTCTGGCTTGCTTGGTGTATGGGAATGTGGAAGTAAGCATCCCTCAAATCTAGTGTGGCCATGAAACACCCCTGGGAAAGGATACCCTTTACAGAATAGATTGACTCCATTCTGAAGTGCTTGTACCTTAGCGCCTGATTCAGAGACCATAGGTTCAAGATCAACCTGAACCTGCCCGAGGGTTTTCCCACGACAAAAACGTGGGAATAACACCTTAAACTCAGTTTGCTTCGAGGCACCTGAACCAGAACCCTCTGGTCTACCAGCTCCCCAATAAGACCACATAGCGCTTGGGCCTTTCTCCGGTCCTTGGGAAGCTTGGTAACCAAAAACCTGCTTGGAGGACAGGCATCGAACTCCAGCCTGTAACCTCCCTGAATCAGGTTCCAAATGTAGGGGCTCAGAAAAATAGAAGCCCACTGAGGGAGAAAGGACCCCAACCTTCCCCCCACCGGGCCGCCCAAGTCATTGCGACTTGGGGGCTCCTTGAGGAGGATTGAATAATATTCCTCCTCTCCCTCTGTTTTTATGTCCTGTCCAATGCTTCTTTGGCTGGACCTCCCTACCCTGCAGCATCTGGGTTTTAGGGCGAAAGGTTTTTCTAGGAAAGACCTTCTTTCTACCTTCTTGAAAAGCTCTCTTCCTATCCACGGTGCACTCTAGAGCTTCCTCCAGACCAGGGCCAAAAAGGTTATCCCCCAAAAATGGCAAAGCGCACAGGCGCAATTTGGACGCTGAGTCCCCTGTCCAGGTTTTCAACCATAAAGCTCGTCTGGCCGAATTCACCAAGGCTGAAGATCTAGCAGCGAGTTTGACCGACTCCGCCGAGGCATCCGCCAAAAACTCTGTCGCCTTAAGAAGCAAAGGCAGCAACTTTAAAATCTGCTGCCTTGAGGTTCCTGCCGCTAAATGATTTTGCAGCTGGGTTAGCCAGCACTCCAAATTCCTAGCCACACAGGTTGCAGAAAGGGCTGGCTTAAGGCTAACCAATGAAGACTCCCAAGCTCTTCGCAGCAAAACTTCCCCTCTCTTGGCCATAGGGTCCTTTAAGGCCCCCATGTCCTCAAAGGCCAGATCCGTTCTCTTTGAAATTCTAGACAAGGGAGCGTCCAGTCTTGGAACTTTATTCCAGGGCTGCGAGGGATCTTCATCAAAAGGGAACCTTCGCTTTAGTGCCCCGGAAAAGAAAGGCTTCTTTTCCAGATTTTCCCATTCCTGTTTGATAGTCTCAATCAAGGAACTATGTACCGGGAACACCCTGGTCTTTTTAGCGTGAAGCCCCTGATACATGAGGTCATGCTTAGGCAAGGCCACTTCCTCCTCCTCAATCTCTAAAGTCTCGTAAATTGCTTTTAAGAGGTCCTCCACATCCTCTAAGGCTAACCTATATTTAGAGCTCGTAGAGCTCTTCATTTTTTGAGTTTCTTCTTTTTCGGACCCTGAACCCATCTGTGAAGACGCAAGGGATCGAGGTATCTCCTCCTCCTCCGGGACTTCCCACCTAGTGGCCCCTACCACTCTGGCAGACTGTGTCCCAAGCCCTAGAGGCGTCTGTAACTTATCAAAGAGGGACCGAAAAGACTGAAACGTTGCCATCATATCCTCCTTAATGGACAATACTTTATGGCACGTCGTGAAGGACTCATCCCTGACTAAACTATCAATGCAGCTGCGGCATAGGAGCTTCTCATATCCAGACCCCAATTTAGCCGCACACACTGCACATTTCTTCTTTGGGGCCTGTACCGGGGTCCTGTCCTGTGCTTTAACCTAAAAACAAAAAATAAGAACACATGGACCCACAGCTCCCAAACCCCATCTACACCCAGTGCTAGGGGGAACCTGCAGTGTGCCCACCATCACCTGCCCGCAGGGACTGAGGGACCTCTAACCAACCTCCCAGGAATCAGCATAAAGAGGGGCCTCCCCAAGCCTACCTGCGAGGAGCCGGTGCTGGAACCAGGATCAGCCTGCGAAGGTCCGGCTTCCATCTCGTTCTGTTTGCATGGAGACAGCGCCGCTGCTCTGCACGCTTCACCAACCGTTCCCAGGTGGCAACCTGCGCCTCTTCACATGGAGACCGGAACCAGCGTCTCCCTTCCTAAGCTCCCCTCCAGTGACGCTGCCATCGCCGGTCACCCACCTGAGCATGAAGGCTGACCACCGCCACCAGCCCCACACTCTGTGGAAGGTGCGCAGGGAGAGGAGGTAAGGAGACCTGTGGAACACTCTTCCAGAACAGCCCTCCAGAGAGTGCCAAGATCCTTAAGGTTCCTTGACGTGCTCCTTCCGGCTCAGGAAAAACTAAAAACTGAGTTGGAGGCTTGGAGGTCCGCCTTTTAAAGGCGTGGGGAAATGGCGTGTTTCCTGACCCGGAGGGAGGAGCTCTACGTCTCAAGGGGGCTGTCCTGGAAGACGTAAGGAGAAAAGACTACATTTTCAGGTCAGTGTAAAGCAATACACTGGGCATAATAGTATAGGGCTGCTTTCACAGTGATACGCTGTGGTTTACCTACACCGCTTAGCCATAGACCTCTATTATACCCTGTGGGTTTGGTGCATTTTCAGAAAGCGTCTATGGTGGGGTCGGCATCCTGTCAATTGCGGTCTACCCGACGACTGCGGGCAGGTAACAGGTAGACCGTGAACAGGTCCTTGCCCCCCCTTCCCCTTCCAGCAGCCTTCTCTGCTGTTATTATTATTATTATTATTATTATTATACAGTATTTATAAAGCGCCAATAGTTCGCTCAGCGCTGTACATTACAAAGGGGGACAGAACATGTGACAGAACAATACCAATACAATGCAAAACATGAGGGGATCGAGGGCCCTGCTCTTTCAAGCTTACAATCTAGGAGGGAGGGGATGGTGGCACAGGAGGAGATAGCTGTGGGGGATGGAGTGGTAGGAAGAGTGGAGGAGGTCGGCAAGTTAAAAGGGGGCGGGGTAGGCTTCCCTGAAGAGATGGGTTTTCAGGGTGCGCCTAAAGGAGAGGAGAGTAGGTGATAATCTGATGGGTTGGGGCAGGGAGTTCCAGAGGATGGGTGACACCCTGGAGAAGTCCTGGAGGCGGGCATGGGAGGAGGAGACCAGGGAACTAGAGAGAAGGAGGTCTTGTGAGGAGCGGAGTGTGCGTGCTGGGCGGTACTTGGATATTAGGTCAGTGATGTAGTTCGGGGCAGTATGGTGGACAGCTTTGTACGTCAGCGTTAGGATTTTGAATTTGATCCGTTGCGCAATCGGAAGCCAGTGGAGGGATTGGCAGAGGGGGGTGGCGGAAACGGAGCGGTTGGAAAGGTGAATGAGTCTGGCAGCCGTATTCAGGATGGACTGAAGCGGGGATAGCCAGCGGCGAGGCAGGCCAGTGAGGAGGGAGTTGCAGTAGTCGAGTCGCGATATGATGAGGGAGTGGATGAGCTGTTTAGTGGTTTCTGGAGTTAGGAACGTGCGGATTTTGGCGATGTTGCGGAGGTGGAGTCTGCACAAGTTTGTTAAAGAGTGGACTTGGGGCTGGAAGGATAGGTTGGAGTCCAAAATGACACCAAGTACTCTGGCCTGCGGGGCGGGTTTGATGGTGGCGTTGTTGGACATGATGGAGAAGTCAATGGGGGGTGGTGTCCGGGCTGGAGGGAAGACAAGAAACTCGGTTTTGGAGAGGTTCAGTTTAAGGAAGTGGAGCGACATCCAGTCTGATATGTCGCTCAACAGGTGTGTGATTCGGGCGGAGACCGAGGGGGTGAGGTGGGGGGTTGAGAGATAGATTTGTGTGTCGTCGGCATAGAGGTGGTAGTTGAAGCCGTGAGAGTGTATGAGTCGGCCAAGGGAGGAGGTGTAGATGGAGAAGAGAAGGGGCCCGAGGACAGAGCCTTGAGGGACCCCAACAGAGAGGGGGAGTGAGAGGGAGGTGGTGGCATTATAGGTAACGCTGAAAGAGCGTTGTGACAGGTAGGATGAGAGCCAGGAGAGAGCAGAATCTCTGAGGCCGAGGGAGTGTAGTTTTTTGAGGAGGAGGGGGTGGTCGACTGTGTCAAAGGCCGCAGAGAGGTCAAGGAGTAGGAGCACTGAATAGTGGCCATTAGCTTTGGCAGTTAGCAGGTCGTTGGAGAGTTTGAGTAAGGCAGTTTCGGTGGAGTGTAGGGGACGGAAGCCGGACTGTAGGGGATCGAGGAGGTTGTTGTCGTTGAGGTGAGAGCATAGGCGGGCGTAGACTAGGCGCTCGAGGAGTTTAGATGTAAATGGGAGCAGGGAGATGGGTCTGAGGTTGTTCGGGTCATTGGGGTCCAGGGAGGGCTTTTTAAGTATGGGGGTGATGTGTGCATGTTTCAGAGGGGAAGGGAAAGTGCCGGAGGAGAGGGAGAGATTGAAGATGTGAGTGAGGGAGCATAGGATGGAGGGGGAGGGAGGTTGTAGGAGTTGTGTGGGGATAGGGTCAAGGGGGCAGGTGGTGAGGCGGGCATCAGAGAGGATCTTGGAGACTTCTTCGATGGTAGTAAGGTCAAAGGTGCGGAGTGTTGGGGGAGCTTCAGTATGAGGAATGTAGGGTGGGGTGGGAGAGGAGGTCAGAGCAGTGGTGGGGCCGTGGGAGAGGGGTGTAGAGGGGGTAGCTGAGTGAGGGGGAAGGGGGTTGGAGGGAGTTTGAGCAGCGACGAAGTCCCTGTGGGTTATGTCGAGGGGGAGGGGGGATGAGGGGGTAGCTGTGTGAGAGGGGACGGGTTGAGAAGGCGTGTGAGTTGCGGCAATGTCCTTGCGAATTGTGTCAATCTTGTTTTTGAAGTGATTGGCAATCTCAAGGGCAGTGAGTGAGGTGCTGGGTGGAGGTGGGGGTGGCGAGAGTAGAGAGTTGAAGGTGGAGAAGAGTCGGCGAGGATTGGAGGAGAGGGCCTTGATGAGGGTCAGGAAGTAGGCTTGTTTGGCAGTATGGAGGGAGGAGGTGTAGGTGTGGAAGGCAGATTTGTATCGGGTGAAGGCTTGTTGGGATTTGGTTTTGCGCCATAGGCGCTCCAGGGCACGACTGTGTTGTTTGAGGGTTTTGGTGTGATCAGTCTGCCAGGGCTGGAGCGGTCGGGGTCTGATGTTGCGTGTGGTTAAAGGCGCTAGTGAGTCAAGGGCGGTTGACAGCGCATTGTTGTAGGCGGTCATAGCCAAGTCGGGGCAGGACAGGGGGAGGATGCGGTCATGGAGTTGATCAACTGCGGAGTGGAGGGAGGCAGGGTTAAGGTTGCGGAGGTTACGGCTGGTAGTAGTGTGACATTTGGAAGGGTAGGCGTTGGAGGAAGAGGAGATAGAGAAAGTAATCAGGTTGTGGTCAGAGAGAGGGAAGGGGGTGTTAGTGAGGTTGTGGGGAGCGCAGCGGTTGGAGAAGACAAGATCAAGGATATTACCGTCGGAGTGGGTGGTGGATTGTATGCACTGTGCAAGTGCAAAGGAGGAGGTTAAGTGGAGGAGACGGGCTGTGTCCGGGTTGTCGAGGTTGACAGGGATGTTGAAATCCCCAAGGATGATAGAGGGTAGCTCAGAGGAGAGGAAGAAGGGTAGCCAGGAGGAGAAGTCTTCCAGGAAGCGGGGTATGGATCCAGGAGGCCGGTATATCACAGCAATCTTCAGGAGGGTTGGGGAGAATAGTCGGACGCAGTGGGCCTCGAAGGAGGAGAAGGATAGGGAGGGGGGGTTTGGGAGGACTCGGAAGGTGCTCAGCGGTGACAGGAGCAGGCCAACCCCACCACCTTTACGACCGTTGGGCCTGGGTGAGTGGGTCCAGGTGAGACCGCCGTAGGAGAGTGCAGCAGGGGAGGTAGAGTCAGTGGGCTGGATCCAGGTTTCCGTAATCGCCAGGTTGAGGGAGCGGGAAACAAAGAGGTCGTGGATGGCGGTAAGCTTGTTGCACACCGATCGGGCGTTCAGGAGTGCACATGAAACCGGGGGGGAGATTTTAGGGAGCAGGGGGACAGATACTAAGTTGCGGGGGTTGCGGCAGGACGTGGAGGCGGGAGGGTTTTGTGCGGGTGGTGGAGGGCCAGGATTCGGGGAGATGTCCCCCGCGGTTATGAGGAGGAGAAGGGTGAGAAAGGTGGCATGGGAGCGGGATGTGCAGGAGCGTGAGAAACTACTAGTGGAGGTGTTGGGGTCAGTTGGAGAGTGGAGTAATAGGAGGAGGTGGTGGGTGCCATAGAGGGGTGAGGGAAGCAGTGAGGGCACAATATACAATTGTTTGGGAGGAGCAGAGGGATATAGTGAATGGATTTTGGGAACAGAGGAGAGGAAAATGAGAAGGAGGAGTGGAAGAGGCATTTTGGGGAGGTGATGAAAGCAATAGTAGGGAGATGATAGCAATGAGGGGGAGATGTACAAGTTTTGGGGTGGAGCAGAGGGGTAAAGAAATGAGATTTGTGAACAGAGGATAGTAATATGAAGAGCAGAAGAGGGGTGTATTATATAAAAAGGTACACGGAGTGGGACTCAGGTACGTAAGAGATGTTTCCCAGGGTGTTTCCTTGCAGTCTGTCCAGCGTGCAGTAGAGTTTCTTGCTGTTGTTGTGTCTTCCTGCTGCTTAAGTTCTCCTGCTTTAGTTCAACTGCTGTGTTTAACTGCTCTGCACTCATTCAAAGCCGCACTCCATCATAAGCAGCACCCCCATCAGAGACTGTGCCCCCCATCAGAGATCTCCCCCATGAGCTGAACTAAATTTATAGGGAGATGCTCAAATGAGCATTCAACTCCTGCTGTTGCGGACATCCTCTGGGCACAGCGGAGAGTGGAAGACAGTAGGGCTCAGGACGGAGGGAGGGAGCAGGAGCTGGCCAAATGAACTTTACAAATTAAATATGGAGGAAGGGGGGGCAGAGGACAATGCTGGGGGGAGGGGGAAGAGGCGATTTGCAGAGAACACGGCTATGGGCAGGGCCACCTCCATAGCAGTGCCCTCTACTGCTCTTCATATCACCCCCCACAATAGTGTCCTTTGCCCCTCCTTTCCCCATAGCAGTGACCTCTGACCACCTTCCTCCCCCACCCCCCAGCAATGTCCTCTGCCCCCCCTTTCCCCAACAGCAGTGACCTCTGCCCCCCTCTCTTCCCACAGCAATGTCCTCTGCTACCCCTCCCCCCCACCAGGAATGTCCTCTTCCCTCTAAATTCCCAGTCACTTGCTGGGAGCTCAGATTTTCTTTGAACACCTGCCTTCTGCCGATCCCCCTTTGTTGTCCTGGAACAGCTAAAAGCGAGCATCTCCTCCTTGCCCTCCCACCAGTGTACAGCTACTGCAGGCTGAAAATCCAGAGGATCGGTTCTAGTAAATGCCTCCTCTGCTGCCCCTCCCGGCCTTATTTCTCACTTTTTCTGCTACCTGTCCCTTCCCCCAAGTGCTCCTCTTTCAACAGGGCACCTAAAGAAATTGTGAAACATACTAAAAAAAAAAAAATGTAAAAATAAAAACTACTGACACCAACCTCTGACACTGTCCACTGCTCTACTGATGGACACCAACCTCTGCCCTACCAACACCGTCCACTGCCCTGCAGACTGACACCATCCACTGCGCTACTGGATGACAACAACCCCTGCCCTACTGGCTGTCACTGTCCATTTTTAAAGGTAGGCTAAGTTTGTATTTTTACAATTATATTTTCTACATTTTCCTTGCGGTTTAGATAGTCCTTGCTAGTTATTTTTTTTTAAATGTTGCTGAACCCCAGTGATCTTTGATATCTTTCATATTGTTCAGGTAGATCTCCAACTATCAAAGGTTGCCTACCCCTGGTCTATGGCAAACACACACCGCAGCTCCTTTAACTGCAGTGACCAGGGGTGTACACATGTCATAGCCACAGCAGGCATTATACACTCTGTCATGGTTGATGGGTGTAGCATTAGCCAAGCATGACCCATTCAAGTGAAAGAGGCCGCTGTGCAAGTTCCCTGTAACCCTGTGCAGTACAGTGAAACAGGGGTTAAAGCAGACAGCATTGTGTTGCTTTCTCACCACTTGCTTAGACCCCACAGAAGCCTGCAGTTGCAGTTTGCTAGCAGAGTGGCCCCATTTACTTGAATAGGTTGCAATTGGTAGGAGGTAGCACCCACCAAAAGCAACAGGAAGTTTAATTCCTGCTACAGCATGTGTACACCTTTGTCTCCTACTTCAGCAGCTAAAGGAGGTAGGGATAGGGGCGGTAAAACTGACTCAACCACAGGGTTTTACCACCCTCCAACTTTACGTGTGAATGAGTCCTAGGGGTGCCACTGCCAAATGCAACCAAGGGGTCATTCATAAGTGCAGCAGGCACTGCTTCTCCTCTGAAAAATGATCAGAGTGTGTTTGACAGGTGGTGAGCAAGCAATATGTTGCCTTCTCACCACCTGATATAAGCCATGATTGCTGTGGAATGTCCGCGATTATGACATGGTAGTACGGCAATTAGAGGTTTAAATCAGGTGTGAGGAGGTGGCACTTTGCCAGTGATCATTGGATTCTCCCATGTTGATCAGGTAGAAGCTTGCCTACCCTTGCCCTAGACAGAAATGAGCAGTTAACCACTGCAGTGAAGGCACAGCCCCACTGGAAGGAAAGACTTAATTTCCCTGAAGTTCAGCTTTAAAAACTCAGGCTACGTTCACACTGACCCATGGCAAAAAAACACATATGCGTTTTATTTCTGCGCTTAAAAAAAAAAAAAATAGATGTGACAAAAACCGCACCAAAAACGCAATGCAGGTGCATTTTTGCTGCATTTTCCATTTATTTCAATGGGAGGTGCATTCTTGGTTCAGTTTTTTTACCACACCAAAAACGCAGCAAGCATGACTCTGAAAAAATGCACTCATGTATGGACACTCCCTATACATTGTTCTGTGGGAGGGGATTGACTTGGCCCCCGTGCGGTGTGTGTGTGTGTGTGTGTTTTTGTAAGATACTAAAACAGGAGTCTGGTGTTAGACCCAGACTCCAACCTGGGAGTATCGTCTGATGATTCCTGGATCACGGGAGCTCCATTTTCCCCACATCTCAAAAGAGCTAAACCTTTGCACACCAGTTGGAGGAGCAGGAATCATGGAGTTAAGCTGCAGTTGCGGTAAGCGAAGTTCACAAAGCTTTATGGGGGATTGCTGCGCATCCAACTGCGGGTACTCACGGTAAGGAGAAATTCGTTAAAAGCGAATTTCCAAGACAACTGATTGGGTGCTTGTCAGGAAAGGGGAATGCCGGGCTCTCTTAGCGCTCAACAGAGGCACCAGCCCTAAATGAGGAAACAAAAACAAAAACAAAAACTGTATTCCTTCAGGTTACCCTCGCACAGGGAAGCACTTGGGTGCTCCATGCAAGCGCATACTAAGCAGTCAAATCAAGCTCTGGTGTCTGCTTTGTTAAAGGATAAGTAAATCTTTAAAAAAAATAAATAATAAATGCACATTTTTATTTTTTTTTTGCAGGTAAAGTATTGCAGCATCGACCAGCAGATAACTGGTGCCATGCAAAAGTCCTGCAGACTGTCAGTGTAATCTGTCTGTCCGTGCACTGTACAAGCAAGCAGTTTCACGCTGACAGGAAGAATCATTAACTATTAGAGAACTCAACTGCGCCGTGGTAGTTCATTGAGAACTACAAGCCAACATCTACAAAGGAGGTCATTACTCATAGTTGATTCATACACAGAACCACACGCACACACACTTCAAAAAAGTGATGGCTGGTATAGGGATCTTCCTAAAAATGGGTGGACCTTGTAACGTTCTCAAAAGGTGAACTTATCCTTTAAACCTTTCGCTGCCAGAGCCCTTTTTTTTGCACACATTTAAAAAATAATTTTAGGCCTAAAGATTACATAAACCCCCCAAAACATATATTTTCTAAAAGCAGACACCCTAGAGCAGTGGTTCTTAACCTGGGTTCGATCGAACCCCAGGGGTTCAGTGAGTCAGTCTCGCGGGTTCGGCAGAGGTGAAGACCCACACCCGACTCATATGATTCGTGCAGTAAATATTCATTATTATGTTTTTGTTTTTGTGTGAAAATCATGTTTTAATGGTTTTGTTCTTAACGGTTTTGTTCATTTTGTGCACCTATGTATAAATATATACCTATGTTTTGAATTTTAAAAATCATATTTTATTTTTCCAATTAAGAAGGGTTCGGTGAATGCGCATATGAAACTGGTGGGGTTCAGTACCTCCAACAAGGTTAAGAACCACTGCCCTAGAGAATAAAATAGTGGTAGTTCCAATTTTTTATGTCACGCAATATTACCACAAAATGGCAAAAAATTTGTCATTTTCTTGGGTAAAATGTAAAATATGGGGTTGCACCAAGTAAATGGATACCAAACATGTCAAACCTTAAATGTGCACGCGCTTGTGGTGACAAACTTTAGTACCCAATATTTTTTTTTTTTTTTTTTAAATAGGTGATGCTTTTAAAACCCCCTACAGGTCATCAGATTAGCATCACTGAGGAGGTTTGGTGCTAGAATTATTGCCCTCATTCCAGTATGCACCGTAATATGTAATTACCTGTGCGTTTACGTTTGTACATGTGTATATGTGGGGGTAAGTAGGGGGGGGGGGGCGTTATGTGCTTGGGTGTAACTAATTTTTTACAATAAAAAAAAATTTTTTACTTTTTACTTAACTTTATTTTTTTTTCATTATATAGGTTACAAAAACTTTACTAACCCCTCCGTATTAGATCTAGAATGCAGGGGTTCGAGGAGATTGACGCCCGCTGAGGGAGAAAGGTCCCCAGTCTTCCCCCAATGGGAGACTCAAGTCATTGCGACTTGGAGGGGCCTTGAGGAGGATTGAATAGAATCCCCCCTTTTCTCCTATTTCTGTGTCCCGTACAGTGTTTTTTGGGCTGACCATCCCTAACCTGCGGCATCTGCGATTTCCGACAAAAAAATTTTCTGGGGTAAACCTTTTTATTCTTAGGAAAGGCTTTTTGTCAGCTGTACGCTCTAAAGCTTCTTCTAATCCTGGCCCAAAAAGATTGTCACCTGAGAAGGGCAAGGCGCAAAGACGCAGTTTAGACACCGAATCCCTTGCCCAGGTTTTTAACCATAAGGCCCGCCTGGCTGAGTTTACTAAGGTCGAAGACCTTGCGGCTAGTTTTACCGATTCTGCCAAAGCATCCGTGAGGAAACCTACCGCCTTAAACAGTAAAGGCAAAGGTTTTAAAATCTGCTGCCTTGACGTTCCTGCTGCCACTTGATTCTGCAACTGGGTAAGCAGCACTCAATGTTTCTGGCTACACAAGTAGCTGATAGGGCCGGCTTAAGACGAATAGATGAGAATTCCCATGCCCTACGCAGCAAGACTTCTCCCCTCTTATCCATGGGGTCCTTTAGAGCCCCCATGTCCTCAAATGCCAAATCCATCCTCTTGGAAACTCTGGATAAGGGGGCATCCAATCTTGGAACCTTGTTCCAAGGTTGGGACGCATCCTCGTCAAAAGGAAATCTTTTTAAACTGCCTGGAAAAAAAAGGGTTTCCTCTCAGGGTTTTCCCACTCCTGCTTAATGGTATCAACCAGGGAGCTGTGGACTGTAAAGACCCTACTTTTCTTAGCATGAAGCCCCTGGTACATGAGGTCATGCTTAAAGAAACTTCCTCCTCCTCAATCTGTAAGGTTTCGTAGATAGCCTTCAAGAGGTCATCCACATCTTCCAGGGCTAGCTTATACCTAGAATTTCTGGAGGTGCTAGTATCCTCCTTGTTATCCAATTCTGAACCCGAACCCGCCTGAGAGGAGGCAAGGGAGCGAGGGTCCTCCTCTGGGTCTTCCTGCCTGACCTCCCACCTCACCGACAACAACCTTCTTGACCCTTTACAGTCTGGCTTTCGCTCACTACACTCCACTGAAACTGCCCTACTAAAACTCACTAATGATCTAACAGCTAAAACCAATGGCCACTACTCCGTACTCTTACTACTTGACCTCTCTGCGGCTTTTGATACGGTTGACCATGCCCTCCTCCTCAAAAAACTCCACTCTCTTGGTCTCAGAGTCTCTGCTCTTTCCTGGTTCTCCTACCTATTGAAGCGAGCCTTCAGCGTTTCCTATAACGCTGCCTCCTCCTCTTCACTCCCTCTTTCTGTAGGGGTCCCTCAAGGTTCTGTCCTTGGACCCCTTCTCTTCTCCATCTACACCTCCTCTCTTGATCACTTGATAAACTCCCATGGCTTTAAGTACCATCTCTATGCTGATGACACACAAATTTATCTTTCTATCCCTCACCTCCCCCCTTCAGTCTCCTCTCACATTACTAACCTAAGCGACATATCGGCATGGATGTCACTCCACTTCCTCAAACTCAATCTTTCCAAAACTGAGCTCTTAGTATTCCCCGAAGCCCGTGCCCCCTTCCCCGACTTCTCCATCAAGATCAATAACAGAATCATCATTCCCTGCCCTCATGCCAGGGTACTAGATGTAATCCTAGACTCCCATCTGTCCTTTCACCCCCAAATCCAATCACTGTCCAAATCTTGTAGACTTCACCTTCACAACATCTCCAAGATATGCCCGTTCCTAACCTCGGAAACCACCAAGCAACTTATTCATTCCCTTGTTATATCTCGCCTTGCCTATTGTAACTCCCTCCTCGTTGGCCTACCTAATCGCAGGCTATCCCCTCTTCAGTCTATCATGAATGCTGCTGCAAGACTTATCCACCTAACTGTTCTGTATCTGCCACCCCTCTCTGCCAATCCCTCCACTGGCTTCCCATTGCCCAATGGCTAAAATTCAAAACATTAACAATAACGTATAAAGCCATTTATAACTCTGCCCCAAATTACATCAATGATCTTGTCTCTAAATATCACCCAAACCATACTCTCTGCTCCTCGCAAGAGCGCCTGCTTTCTAGCTCCCTTGTCTCCTCCTCCCATGCTCGTCTCCAGGACTTTTCCAGAGCTTCCCCCATCCTCTTCTTCTTCTGGAACTCTCTACCCCAATTTATCAGACTATCGCCTACTCTGCTCACTATTAGGCGATCTCTTAAAACCTCTCTCTTCAGAGAAGCCTATCCTGCCCTCAGCTAATGGAATCTGCTACTCTTCCAACCAGTCCACCCCCCACAGTTACTACCTTTTGTACCACTAGCCCCTCCCTCCTAGATTGTAAGCTCCAAGGAGCAGGGCCCTCCTTTCCCTCTTGTATTGAACTGTACTTTTGCTGTATTGTCTCCTGGTATATTGTAAAGTTCTGCGCAAACGGTTGCCGCTATATAAATCCTGTATAATAATAATATAGCCAGAGTACGCCTGTATCTGGGCTTCTACTGTAACGGCAGCCTGCCTTCCCTGACTCTGCACTGACGTCCTACCATTACCTGCTCTGCACTCCCTCCGGTAACTTTCATGTGCGCACGTAACTACTCAGGCCAACGAGCTTGAGCAGGCCGACTTAGAGCACGGAGCGCATCGATGTGAATGTCTGATTCAATCCAGGACGACTAGGAACTGGGTGATCGGCTGGGCACACGCAAGCTGAGGGAAGAAGACTGCAACTTAAGGGGCCAGACCACTGCATATGGGAATAAATATTAAAACGCATCCAGGCAATAAAGGAGCACTGATACAAGCGACACACTTAAGTGGATACATCCTAAAGGGTCCCATAGGAGGAAAAAGGCCCTTTAAGACCAGAATCACACAGGTCTTCTTTTGAGGTGAGCACAGCGGTGAAAGGTTGCAGGCATTTTTATACATGCATTTGAGAAGCACAAGAGACTTCAAAAAATTAAAGAACTGTTTAATTTTTTTGTATTTTTGTATTACTAAAACTCACCAATGAGTTACTAACTGCTAAAACCACCATTGGTTTTAGCAGTTAGTAAATCATTAGTGAGTTTTAGTGGCCATCCACTACTCCTTACTCTTACTACTTGACCTCTCTGCAGCTTTTGATACGGTTGACCATCCCCTCCTCAAAAAAAAAAACTCCACTCTCTTGGCCTCTGAGACTCTGCTCTCTCTTGGTTCTCCTCCTACCTATCGCAGCACTCCTTCAGTGTTACCTATAACTCTGTCTGTTCCTCTTCACTTCCTCTTTCTGGAGGGGTCCCTCAAGGTTCTGCCCTTGGACCCCTTCTCTTCTCCATCTACACCTCCTCCCTTGGTCACTTGATAAACTCCCACGGCTTTAAGTACCATCTCAATGCTGATGACACACAAATCTATCTTTCTACTCCTCACCGCACCCCTTCAGTCTACTCTCGCATTACTAACCTACTAAGTGACATATCGGCATGGATGTCACTCCACTTTCTCAAACTCAATCCTTCTAAAACTGAGCTCATACTATTTCTTCCAGACAGTGCCCCTTCCTCTGACTTCACCATCAAGATCAATAATACAACCATCAGTACCACCCCTCATGCCAGGGTGCTAGGTGTAATCCCATCTGTCCTTTCAGCCCCAAATCCAATCACTGTCCAAATCTTGTAGACTTCACCTCCGCAACATCTCCGAAATGCCTATTCTTAGGGCTCGTTCACACTTGACTGTTTTACCAACGCTTGCCAAACGGCCCTATAGCGTTTGGCAATTGTTGGTCCGGCGTTTGCGGAGCGTTTTTTAACACGCCGCATGTGCGGTTTAGCGGAGTTTGCTGAGCGGTAAAAACGCTCCGCAAACACCTATAATGAAAAAGGGAAACTTCTCCCTGTACTGTCAGAGGGAAGGGGGGGCGGCGGGCACAGCTGCAGCTATGGGAACTTGTATGTTCCATACAAAAAACAGGTGGAACATGTAACATGTTCCCAAAGGTGAATCTATCCTTTCAAGGTCCATGCACACTAGAATTAAAAAAAAAAACAAAAAAAAAAACAAAACACACGACCAATTCCTTTGGCAGAAAAAAAAACAAACAAAACACTCATATAGAGTGTTTTTGTAAAGGCGTTTGTAAGTGTTTAGCATTTTTTTCTGCCAGAAAACTGCTCTCAGAAAACCAGAAGGGGTTTTTTTTCTGCCTCTAAATGCTGAGCTTAAAATACGCCTCTAAATGCATGGACGCATAGGATAGCAACAAGTGGTTCTAGAGGCAAAAGGCTAAACTCTAGAAGCAGCGTTTTTAAGCCAATGTGCCTGAACCCGAAATAATAATTAAAAAAAAAAAAAAAAAAAAAGGAAAAGCACACCACATAGCAACCAGGCTACAAAGTGGATCACTGAGAAATAAACCCTGATTGAACACAGAACTGACTGATGCACAGATTGGTGGTTGATTTTGTTGACTAGGAGCTGTGAAGCTTTGCAGGGCATTTGCTTAGCCTGGTTCCAGTGCGATGTTTGCAGTCTGGTGTACCATATGTAATCTACCCTGCTTAGCTGCAACCATCTCACCCCCAAATCTCTCTGTTATCACCACGAACTGTAATCAGGCTGAACCTGAACTAGATGAAGGAAATAAACGGGCAGTCTTTGAAAACCTAGCAAACAATCAGCAACAAATGATGAATGCACCTAGCTGAAAACAAGCCGAGACTTAGCTTCAGCCCTCAGACTTGACAAACCTAGCACCTTGCATCAAACCACCACACACACACACACACACACACAAAACAACAACCCCTGAAGTCATCTAGCAAGGACTGTCAGCCATAAACCATTCTTCATCAGCTACTAGAGGGTTAATAAAGTCGGCTTGCAAACAATGGCCATGGAGTTAAGGGGCGATTGGAATCCCAACGAGCTGTGCCATTTGGAAGGGCGCCGTCTGCAGCGACAGATTCGCCGTACAGGACGCTTGGTAGCCGCTGTCAGAAGGGGCTGCAGGCCTCGGATGAAGAGAAAGGGAGAAAAAAAAAAAATAGGCGGATGGAGTCACTTCAGGGCAGCGGAGAGATTTCACCTGCACTGCGAGCTCTGAACAAAACAAGGCAGCCCTGCAGCAGCCCAGCAAAACAATGGGAGTCTGGCGCTGCAGTCGGGGCTCCCGCGTAGCGCTCCTGAGGCACCATGGCACTGGGCGCACCGCGGAGGGAACACTTAGGGCACTTACATGTGTCGTTATGCAGAGCCAGGACGTGTGCGGCCGCCATCTCCTTTCTGGTCCAGCACCGTAACGACGTCCGCGCAGCCAGGAGCGCCACTGACCATTACATCTCTCAGGATTAAACTCCGGCGACCTCTGGCAGGGATGCTGGCACTTCCATAGCTCAAAACAAGTCCTCCACCTGCTTCTCAGCAGCAGCAACCCTCCACTTGTCTTCTCTCTGAGCCGGCCTGGAAGGCAAGCTTAAAAAGCTTCACAGACGGCGGCTATCACCTCACACGTCTACCCGGAGCCAAAATCGTACTCTCCCTCTTCCACTCACACCGAGGCATACCGTCATCCACAACCGCTTAGTACCACCCACCGTGTGCTGTAACTGTCAGCTTTAGGGTCCGCCTTCAATTCCGTTCATTGGTTAGGAACTAGTGCCCCCTTCTCTTTGGCCAATCATCAAGCGTGCTGCCTGGGTTCAGCAGGTTTGACGGGAAATGTAGTTCGTAACGGCCCCACAATGACTGAGGCTCCGGGCTACAGCAGCTCGGTAAACTACATGTTCCAGATATAAACAAACGCTGCTTGATTTATTTATTTTTTTTTAACTTGTATTCTCCGCCTTACGGATGTGGAAGGCTTGGGGAAGAATTGGTGCCTTAGAGGAGTCCTAGTTTAACACCCTGTGTGAGCTGAGGCTACGAACATACGGTGAGAATTGTTTTCATTACTTCCCGGAGAACTTTCTAGATGTCATGTACGCTATGCTACGCCTGCATTGGCAAATGTTTCATATAGTTGCAATGGGAATGGATAGTGATGGGTGAAAAGCTGTGAAAAATTGATGTTGTTTGTCCCCCACATTAAAGGGTAAATTCACCTTTCAGCAAAAAATAATAAATGCACATTTTTTTTTCTGTTTTGGGAGCCTGTAAAGCATCGCACCAGCCATCTTACAGATCGCTGATGTCCTGCAGGTGTCTTGCTGACTTGGTCATGGGGAGGCCAATGTTTACTGAAAAAAAGACTCAATAGTTCATTGAGACCTACAAGCCGACAGCTGCAAATGCTGCTGGGGCTTGTAGTTTATTCATTCACTGAATATTGTGAATGAGGGACACGGCTGGGTGGGCAGAGCACTCCACAGCCACTTTTTTTTAAATTGTGACAGCGGGAGAAGATCCTTGCTAGCTGTCATAATGAGATCAGTGGGGTGCGGGGGCCAGTCCGTTCGCACCATGTTACACCCTGAATATGGGTGTAACATGTTATGAAAGGTGAACTTACCCTTTAACCACCTCAGCTCCAGAAGGTTTTACCCCCTTCATGACCAAGCCATTTGTTTGCTATTCAGCACTGTGCTACTTAAACTGGGAATTGCGCAGTCATGCAACACTGTACCCAAATGAAATTGGTATTCTTTCACAAAAATAGAGCTTTCTTTTGGTGGTATTTGATCACCACTGTTGTTTTTTAATTAGGAGGGGCATTAAAGTCAAACCGGGACTTGTATCATAGAAGAACAAATTTCAAGGAGTGGAAACTGTATTTATTTTTCAACATACTCCCCTGCTACATGTATACACCTGTCCCAGCATTTAATGCCTGGAAAACTGTGGCATAGAAAAATTTATCGGTACACCTGAACCATCCTAGGACAGCCTTCTTCGCTTCATCATCATTGTGTTCCCCATTCCCACAGTAAGATTCGTCTCTTGTGCAGTTTCACGACAGGTTATGCATCGATTTATCCAGGATCAGGCATTCCACGTGTCGAATGTTTACAGAAATTATTTCAGTGGGCTGGGAGCCACCACGGCCGGGATCATCACTGATGGACATACGGCCATCTTTGAAATGTTTACACCATTCAAATGTCTTACTGCGGCTGAGCGTCTCTGTGAAGTCTTCTGTAGATATCCATGGGCTTTACACCTTCGTTCAGAAGGAACTTCACCACAACGCGCTGTTCCATGCACGCATTAACCACTGTTGTCTGCCATCTTGATTAACGGTCTTTGGGCTGGCCTACAACATGTGTGCCGCCTATCAGTAATAAAACAATAGAACAATAGAACACCCCTCATATAAAAGGTCGAAACTTTGGAAGAAGAAAAAAAGTTTTCTAATAAATAATAATTGCAACACTTAAATAAATCAATCTGTTCAAGTGAGTCAACATTAATTATAAGGGATTTCCGGCAAGAAGAATCGTGATCGGGAACGCGCATGCGCATAGGAATTCCAGCAGAAGAAAGAATTGCCGGTTGTACGCATGCGCGCAGGAACGCGCGATCGCGCACACACACGTGCACACGCACGGCGAAGATTGGCGCCAGACGGCCCATTTAAGGAGTGCCTCAGGTTCAGTGCTGATTGGTCTTCAGCTCCCCCGTGTCCTGCTTGTTCCTGTACGATTCCTCCGTTACCAACCCGGCTTGTTCCTGACCCGACTTCGATTACTCTCCTGCTACTGGTTCCTGACTTCGGCTCTGCTCCTGACTTTGGCTTTTCCTTCTGATTCTGTACCGCGCTGCCCGACTGTTGATGACCCTGGCTATCCTATGACCCTACTCCAGTCTCTTGTCCTTGCTACCTACCTTGCACTGCTGCACGTCTGGCAATCCACAGAACCTGCTCTGTCTGGTATTACGGTGCCTAAATCAGAGGATCATCTGCCTTCCAAGGTCATCATCTGCAAGAGCTGCAAACAACAACCACTGGTGCTCTTGTCCCCCTGGTCCCTAGACTCCCTCTGTTCCAACCTCAGCGGGGTCAGGGTTAGTGACACAAGTGAGGCTGACCTCGTCAATTCAGTCTCCCATCAGGTACATGACAGTACCAGTCAGCCAATGATGGAGTCTGAAAGGGAGGCCTCGCTGCTGTAAGCCCTTTCTCCCTATGACTATGTGCTTTGCACGAAACGCGTCAGAGGGGCTACAGCAACTGGACATCTGACCACCGCTGGTGGCCATCCTGAACACATGGTCAGTACCTTTTTATTGTTATATCATTGATTGTACCCACTATCTGGAATAAAGGTACCTTATACAGTATCACACTATGTGGTCTCTCATTGGGCTCTCCGTGTGAGTGCCATCATTCGCAGTGCCCATACAGCAAAATGATGACCCCAGGTGGTGATACATGCTAACGCGACCAGGGAATCCTGCACGCTGACGAGCCTGGACGGTGATTTATGGTGTGATCTGACCTGGAAACAGATGACCTACTTATTGCTTGATGACGCAGGATTTCATATTGGGTATTTCAAACGCACTTCTGGTGAGTGCGTATTTCATTCATTTTTGAATCACATCATCTATCACTCCTGGATCAGGACACCCGCACATCTGGAATTGTGATCCCTCAGGATCCACACGTTGTTATCACTTTGAACTATCTAGTCACTAATAATAATCACCATTAGGTGATATTCTCCTGCACTTGCTGATATTGTATCATACAGTATATGCCGTATATATTAATAATTTTAGCGCTGCACCTATTTACTGTGATATACTGTATATTGTATTGGAGATTTTCTTCTGGTTACCTTTTTGGTGTTTCAGCAGCTTAATCTTTACTTTTTAACGCTAAGGGTAGCGCTCGCTTAGCATCCTTTTATTGTAATCCACAGAACCTGCTCTGTCTGTTATTACGGTGCCTAAATCAGAGGATCATCTGCCTTCCAAGGTCATCATCTGCAAGAGCTGCAAACAACAACCACTAGTGCTCTTGTCCCCCTGGTCCCTAGACTCCCTCTGTTCCAACCTCAGCGGGGTCAGGGTTAGTGACACAAGTGAGGCCGACCTCGTCAATTCAGTCTCCCATCAGGTACATGACAGTACCAGTCAGCCAATGATGGAGTCTGAAAGGGAGGCCTCGCAACTGGGGGACATTTGCCAATCAGTAGCTACCTTATTTAACTTGATACAAGACTTGCAGAAACACTTCGAGTATCTGGAGAGTAAACTGCTAACCGACTCTAATGTCCTCACAGACACGGATCTCAAGGCAGTCTTTGATGCAGCCACTCAAACGGAGACCAGTATGATCTTTGGAACTCCTGCCCTACCGGAACCCCGGGTGCCTACGCCTGAGTTTTTTACAGGAGACCGCCGGAAGTTCAGGACTTTTTGTAACTCCTGCGAGTTATATTATTCCCTGCTTCCAAGGACCTTCTCTTCACCAAATACTAAAGTGGGGTTTATCATCACGCTTCTTAGCAATGAACCTCAGTCCTGGGCATACCACCTCCGTGAACAACATGATCCGGCCCTAACTTCAGTGGACTCGTTTTTTACAGCAATGGCAAAAATCTATGCTGATCCTTTCCTGCGCCAAACCGCTGAATCTATGCTTAGTCAGCTACAGCAAGGCCAAAGGCCTGTGGAAGAATATGTCGCTGACTTCCGCATCTGGAGTACTGATACTCAATGGAACGAGTCTGCTCTCCGCTACCAGTTCCGTCTTGGTCTTTCTGATACCCTGAAGGATGAGCTGGCCCGAGTAGGGGTACCAACCAGATTGGAGAGCCTGATAGACCTGACGATCCACATTGACCATCGGATTCGGGAAAGACAGGATGAGAGGACTAACGGGAAGGTTCTGATTTGCTCAGAAATTGGGTCTTCCTTGCCCTCTATGAATGTTGTTCCGTCAGATTCGCCTACTAATCCAGCTAGGAGAAGCTTTTGGAGACCACAGTTGTCCGCAGCAGCCAGCCTTCGACGGCAGAAGTCCAACCTCTGCCTCTACTGTGGTGATGCAGGTCATTATGTGGCGACATGCCCAATTAAAACCTCATAAATCCTCTCCCAACTGTTTTTATATGATGCACCCCCAAGGGACCAGCCGGGCGCATCTATCTTTTCATCTTCAACTACAACTTGCCGAAAGGACAATCACGGTCCCGGCCATCATAGACTCGGGTGCTTGTACTTGTTTTATGGATGCTCACTTTGCTACCCAGAATAAGATTCCGCTCCGTACCAAGGCACAAAAACTTGCAGTTCATCTGGCAGATGGATCCGGTATCAGTTCTGGCCCTGTAACACAAGAAACCATGCTAATACTTTGCTACTCCCCTTCAGGACACCAGGAATTTCTATGTCTGGATATCATCACCTTCCCGATTTTTTCCAGTTATTCTCGGGATGCCTTGGCTAAGAGCACACAACCCAACCATCAATTGGTTGTCTGGAGAGATCTTCTTCCCATCGGAGTATTGTCTGAATCACTGTACTCCTAAAGAAACAAGTGTAGCAACTCCTCTTCTCAGTATTCACTCTGATCCCGAGACCATGAAACTCGTTCCTGTGGTGTATCACGAGTATCTGGACGTTTTCAATAAAAAGAGTGCCAATACCCTTCCTCCTTATCGCTCCTATGACTACCCGATTGAGCTCCTCCCCGAAGCCGAAATTCCTTTCGGTCGAATTTACCCCTTACCCGAAGTCGAATTAGAGGTCCTCCGGGGGTATATTGACGAAAGTCTGGAAAAAGGGTTTATTCGGCCTTCTACATCACCCGCAGGAGCCGGCATCTTCTTTGTTGAGAAGAAGGATCACACTCTTAGACCTTGTGTAGACTACCGTGACCTAAACAAGATAGTGGTCAAGAATTGTTATCCCCTTCCTCTAATTCCCAAATTATTTCAAAGGCTGCGAGGAGCATGTTTCTTCTCAAAATTAGATCTGAGAGGTGCTTACAATCTAGTGAGAATTTGTGAAGGTGACGAATGGAAGACGGCCTTTTGAACCCGATTTAGGCATTTTGAATATCTGGTAATGCCTTTTAGTCTCTGTAATGCCCCAGCAACTTTCCAACACCTAGTAAATGATATATTTCGGTACTATCTGGATCTATTCCTAATTGTTTATCTGGATGACATCCTGGTTTTCTCCAGTTCTATATTGCTTGAGCTGATTGTAGCCGTATTAGTGCATTTGCGACAGAAACAATTGAGTACTGTCCGTGATACTTTTTTTATTTGCACTAACATACAATTTTGAGGACAAGCTTTCGGGGAGTGTCCCCTTCTTCAAGGTCCAAGCAGTACTATACAAATCACAAAGTTTTAGCAGAATGTTAGAAGATATGGGGAAAAAAAAAAAAACTAGAGATAAGACACAGCAAAAGCAAATAGGGGAGGGAGGGGGGGTTAAGACAACACTCACATCACAGAGGGAGTCAAGCTTGAGATGATAGTCATATCACTGTTGGATAATGATTGAGGAATCCCATGTCCAAATTCAGGCCGTTATCTCTTGTGTCAAATAGAATTATCATTCTTAGTTCAAAAGTTTTTTTATGCTGATATATGGCTGAGGAGAAATTCCTGAACAGCATGGAACAAAAACCATACAGATACTATCGCTATATTGATGATATTTTTATCTTATGGACAGAAGGTGAAGAAAACCTAAAACAATTTTACTCATTGATCAACACTTTTCATCCATCAATCAAACTAAAAATGGAATACTCAAACACACACGTCAACTTCCTAGACACCACAGTATACATCAGGGATGATACGCTTCACACCTCAATATACAGGAAACCCACTGACAGATGCAACTACCTCCACAGTTCTAGTTTCCACCCCCAACACACTAAACGTGCCATCATACACAGTCAGGCCATTAGATACCACCGAATATGTTCTGACCCAAGAGACAGAGATATAAACATCTCGGGACACTAGCAGACGCCTTCCATAAGAAAGGTTACAAGGACAAAACTATCAACACCGGCATAAACACAACCTTGAGAACCCAAAGGGAAAATCTACTTCAGTACAAAGAGAAAAAAACAAACAGCCGTGTACCTCTAGTAACCACATACAACCCAGCACTAGAAGGGATAAGAAAAATAATCAAAGATTTACAACCCATCATAACAGAGGATGGAACTCTGAAAGAAATATTCCAGCAACCCCCAATACTGGCCTTCAGACAACCCCCCAACCTCAGAAATAAACTAATCAGTAGGAAACTACCTTCTGATTATGAGGTCACAAATAATGGAAGCAAACCCTGCAATAAAAAACGCTGTAAACTGTGCAACCAAATCAATCCATCAAAAAGTGTCAGACACTCAAAAGGGATCTTCAATATTTCCGGATCATACAGCTGCACCTCCAGTAATGTTGTGTACCTTACACAGTGCAGAAAATGTAACAAAGGATCCTATGTTGGCGAAACAGGACAGAAGTTGCAAACAAGGATGAATTTGCACAGACATACCATCAAGGAACATAAAGAAGATGACCTTTGCACACCTGTGGGACACTATTTCGCACAACCAGACCACACTATGGAAGACCTCGATATTTTAGTTCATAAAGGAAATTTCAAATCCATTCAGGAAAGAAAAACTTTTGAACTAAGAATGATAATTCTACTTGACACAAGAGATAACGGCCTGAATTCGGACATGGGATTCCTCAATCATTATCCAACAGTTTTATGCCTATCAGCTCAAGCTTGACTCCCTCTGTGATGTGAGTGTTGTCTCCCCCCCCTCCCCCCCCCTTGCTTTTGCTGTATCTTATCTCTAGCCTTTTTTTTTTTTTCCCATCTCTTCTAACATTCTGCTAAAACTTTGTGATTTGTATAGTAATGCTTGGACCTTGAAGAAGGGGACACTCCTGGAAAGCTTGTCCTCAAAATTGTATGTTAGTGCAAATAAAAAAAGTATCACGGACAGTACTCCAATTGTTTCTCCAGTTCTATAGAAAGTCATTGGGATCACGTAAAGAAGACCCTGGAAAGACTACGCCAGCATCGCCTTTACGCAAAGGCCGAGAAATGTGAATTCGAGAAACAATCTATCCAGTTCCTTGGGCTTGTGATCACTTTGGAGGGCATCTCTATGGACCCCCAAAAGGTGTCCTCCGTCTTGGAATGGCCCATTCCAGGAGACAGGAAAAGCAGTGCAGCACTTTATAGGGTTTGCAAATTTTGATAGGAAATTTATCAAGAACTTCTCTGGAATCATCGCACCTGTAACACAGCTCACCAGGCAGCATATTCCCTTCAAGTGGACTCCTGAAGCCCAAGCATCCTTTGAGCAATTAAAGACCCTGTTCACCTCTGCACCTATCATGAAACATCCAGACCCTGCTCTAGCCTTTGTCCTTGAAGTGGACACTTCGGAGAATGCTGTAGGAGCCATATTGTCACAAAGACAGGGACTCAAATCTCTGTTGCATTTTTCTCCAGGAAATTAAATGTCTCTGAGAGAAATTATGATGTGGGAGACAGAGAGTTACTAGCCATCAAGGCAGCATTGGAAGAATGGCGCTACTTACTGGAGGGAGTATCGCACCCTATTCTCATCTTCACAGATCATAAAAACCTGGAGTACCTGAAAACAGCAAAACGCCTCAGGCCACTACAAGGAAGATGGGCATTATTTTTGTCCCGCTTTGTTTTCCATCTGACGTACCGTCCTGGATCAAAAAATGGTAAACCTGACGCACTCTCCCGTATGTTTCCCGACCCAATTGTGCAATCTGAACCTGACACGATTTTGCCAGCCAAGAATTTCTTTCTTCTCCAGACAGACCTCGTAACGCAAATAAGAGAAGTAGTGGATAATCAGCCACCTCCCATAGATATGCATCTGCAGCTAAAGGACGGTCTGTACTTCCACAAGGAACAAATTTTTGTGCCTGAAGAACTCAGGACCCTTATTCTCAAGAGATGTCACGCCCATCCGTTAGCAGGTCACTTCAGAATTCATAAGACTTCAGATCTGGTCTCTCATTCTTTCTGGTTGCCAAACGTAATAAAGGATTGCCAGGAGTATGTGAGATCTTGTACAGTCTGCCTTAGGAACAAGTCTGACAAAGCCAAGACTTGGGGCCTGTTGGAATCTTTGCCCGTACCAGAAAAACTTTGGAGTATGATCTCCATGGACTTTATTGTTGAACTTCCCCCATCAGAGGGATTTGCCACTATTTTTGTAGTGATTGATCGCCTGTCAAAGATGGCTCACTTCATTCCCTTGAAAGGGACTCCTTCTGCCATGGAAACTGCCTCCTCTTTTATCAAGGAGATCGTAAGACTACATGGTGTTCCTCTTAACATTGTGTCTGACTGAGGAATGCAATTTACATCCAAATTTTGGAAAGCTCTGTGTGAGGCATTAGAGATCGAGTTACGTTTTTCTTCTGCTTATCACCCACAAACTAATGGAGAAACGGAAAGAACGAACCAAACTCTGGAGCAATACCTCCGATGCTTCTCATATTCACAGGATGACTGGGTATCTCTCCTTCCATTAGCGGAGTTTGCGTACAATAATTCCATTCATTCCGCCACCAAGCAATCTCCCTTTTACTCTAACTACGGATATCATCCCTTCTTTCTTTCGGAAATACCAGTGGAAGCCACTGTCCCGGCAGTACAAGAAAGAATGGAGTTCCTCAGGAGGAACGGCAAAGTATTGCAGAAGACGATTTCTGAAGCTCAGGCGAGTAACAAAAAATGTTTCGACAGAAGGAGAAGGGGCAACTTAAAACTGAAACAAGGGGATAAAGTCTGGTTGTCCACGGCTAATCTAAAATTAAGTTGTCCATCAAGAAAGCTTGGTCCAAGATACCTGGGACTATTTACTATCAAGAGAAAGGTGAACCCTGTGGCTTTTGAATTTGAACTACCTGCTAACATGAAGATTCACCCGGTATTCCATTGCTCCTTGTTAAAACCACATATCCCAAGTGGGTTTCCCAACCGGAATTCGGAGGCGCCTGCTCCACTGATGGTTGAGGAACATGAAGAGTATGAGGTTGAGGCTATCTTGAATTGTAGGAAGAGGGGCGGACAGACCCAGTTCCTCATCAAATGGAAAGGTTATGGACCAGAGGATAACTCCTGGGAACCATCCACTAATGTCCATGCCCCACGGATAGTTCAAGCCTATCTCCGTCTTCACCCTGAGAAACGAGCCCTAGTGGGCATCTGGAGGCTGCCCCTAAGGGGGGGCAATATAAGGGATTTCTGGCAAGAAGAATCGCAATCGGGAATGCGCATAAGAATTCCAGCAGAAGAATTGCCAGTTGTACGCATGCGCGCAGGAACGCGCAATCGCGCACGTGCATGGCAAAGATTGGTGCCAGATGGCCCATTTAAGGAGTGCCTCTGCTCAGGTTCAGTGCTGACTAGTCTTCAGCTCCCCCGTGTCCTGCTTTTCCCTGTACGATTCCTCCATTACCAACCCGGCTTGTTCCTGACCCGACTTTGATTACTCTTCTGCTACCGATTCCTGACTTCGGCTCTGCTCCTGACTTTGGCTTTTCCTTCTGATTCTGTACCGCGCTGCCCGACTGTTGATGACCCTGGCTATCCTATGACCCTGCTCCAGTCTCTTGTCCTTGCTACCTACCTTGCTCTGCTGCACGTCTGGCAATCCACAGAATCTGCTCTGTCTGTTATTACGGTGCCTAAATCAGAGAATCATCTGCCTTCCAAGGTCATCATCTGCAAGAGCTGCAAACAACAACCACTGGTGCTCTTGTCCCCCTGGTCCCTAGACTCCCTCTGTTCCAACCTCAGCGGGGTCAGGACTAGTGACACAAGTGAGGCCGACCTTGTCAATTCAGTCTCCCATGAGGTACGTGACAGTAATCCAGCTTCACAAATGAAATCCCATCATCTTTAGGCAAATGAGAGAAATACTCAGGTGCCGAATTCGTTAACCAATCAACATCTTCAAGGTAATGGAGCATTACTTGACCATCCATGCTACTTGGTTAGCGAAACGCGTTTGACGGGGTTTGGCAGGTGATGTCATCCCGCCCACAGACTCTTTGTTGCATGGCATACTCTGTGTTTCTCTGCATCTGTTTCTAAGTAACTCCTGTGTGTAATAAAGCAATCATTCTAGCAGTACTACACTATGTTGGCTGCTTTTGACTTTTTTTGAGGATGATTGTATCCAGTATGGATTACTTTTGATTTCTGAAGCAATTTTGGTGGTGACCTATATGGTAGGAGGCTGTTCAGAGAGTGCATCGTCATTGAGCCCATATTGATCTTCCTAAATAGGAGATCGTTGTGATCCGGTAAGAGGCAGTGGTGCTGATTTACTAAAACTGGAAAGTGCAAAATCTGGTACAGCTGTTCATGGTAGCCAATCAGCTTGTAATTTCAGTTTGTTCATTTAAGCTTTGACAGAAATAAAAAATGGAAGCTGATTGGTTTCTATGCAGAGCTGCACCTGATTTAGCACTTTCCAGTTTTAGTAAATCCCCCCAGTATGTTCTCTAGCGAAGGAGTCAAGAGTTCAACACTTACCTGTTTGTCTTTCCTGCACCTGGTGGATGAAATTTGCAAGGGCTGATCATCACCATATTGATAGACTATTTGGAGTTCATTTATTTTAGAATTTTTTAAAATTTATGTATTAACCGCTTCCGTACCGCCCTATAGCAGAAATACTGCTACGGGGCGGCACAGGTGCACAAAATTATGTATATATACAGTGGATATAAAAAGTCTACACAACCCTGTTAAAATGTCAGGTTTCTGTGTTGTAAAAAATGAGACAATGATAAATAATTTCAGAACTTTTTCCACCTTTAATTGTTTTCTACACTGCGCTGCACTAATTCAACTGATAATTGCGCGGTCATGCAATGCTGCACCCTAACGAAATTTACGTCCTTTTTTTCACACAAATAGAGCTTTCTTTTGGTGGTATTTGATCACCTGTGCGCTTTTTATTTTTCACGCTATAAACAGAAAAAGGCCGAAAATTTTGAAGCAAAACAATATTTTTTAATTTCAGCTATAAAAAATATATAGTAAACTCAAAGTTGGTTATAAATTTAGGCCAAAATGTATTCTGCTCCATGTTTTTGGTAAAAAAAATCCCAATAAGTGTATATTGATTGCTTTGTGTGGAAGTTATAGCGTCTACAAACTATGGTATAAATACTGCAATTTACGCCATTTTTCTGCTATACAGCGCTGCGCTAGTTTAACGGACAATTGCGCGGTCATGCAATACGGTACATAAATGAAATTTACATCCTTTTTTTTTCCCCACAAATTGAGCTTTCTTTCGGTGGTATTTGATCGCCTGTGCGGTTTTTATTTTTTGCGCTATAAAAAAAAAAAGCTGACAATTTTGAGGAAAAAAAAACAATATTTTGGACTTTTTGCTATAAAACATGTCCAGTTAAAAAAAATGCAAAAATCAAATTTAGTCATAAATTTCTGCCAAAATGCATTCTGCGACATGTCTTTGCTAAAAAAAAAAACCCAATACGTGTAAATTAATTGGTTTACGTGAAAGTTATAGCGTTTACAAATGGCGGGAAAGATACTGGGATTTTTAGTTTTTTTTTATACTAATAATGGCGGCGATCAGCGAATTATGGCGGCGATCAGGGACTTATGGCAGCGACTTATGGCGGGACTGCGGTGGACATTCTGACATTGGGGGGTACTGACTTGGGGTCACTGACATCCCCAAAAACACTAATAGAGTGATCAGTGCAAAAAAAAAAACACTGACACTGTACTAATGGCAATGGGGAGGAAGGGGTTAACTTTATTTTGCAGGGAAGGGTTATAGGAGTGAGGGGAGTGTTTTACTAGGGGGCGGGGTGTGTACTGGACGGGACAAGGCTGATCGAGAAAGAGAAACTGTTCTTTCTCGATCAGCTCATCCTCGAGCTGACAGGGAAGTGACAGACAGCACAGCTACTGTAGCTGTGCTGTCTGTCACTGTTTGCTGCCGATCGCCGGGAAACAGCCGCTAAGGACCGGCTGTGACCCGGCGACTCACATCTGCGGCGGTGATCCGCGGGGCAGATAGGGCAGCGGCGCGCCTCGAGCGCCCCCTATTTGTTTACAAAACACAGGTTTTGCCTGCGAGTGCCGCCCTGCCGCCGTATATATACAGTGGCTGGGCGGCAAGTGGTTAAAACTGCGCATGCCCCATGCAATGGTGACAAACTGCATACAATTGTAATATCCATAGGCAACGTTTAAACGTTATTTAGATTTTTTTTTTTATTATTTTTACACTGTCCCTTTTTTCATTTTCATTTTTTTTTTTTATCACTTTTAATGCTATCACAGGGAATTACAAATATTCCCTATAACTTCAATGGGCATTGTCATATGTTATTTTTTGAGAAATCTGGGGTCTCTCGATCTCTCCTCTGCTCTTACATTATCTAATCAAACCAAGATCGGTGTGATCAGATGCTTTCCCAATATACAAATATGTCGCTGTTTATACCCTGCAATACTGAAGTGATGAAATGCTCGTAGCTTCTGATTTCTTAGACTATAGGGATGATTGGCACCATTCTGGTCTCCAATCAGCTCTATGGTCAGCTGGCAGAAACACCGGTTGCATTTTCAGGTTCCCTCGATGACACGGGATTGGCCGAGAAGGCCGTGGAAGGCAGTGGGGGACGGGGGATGCATCATCTCCCACTGCTTGTAAAAGCAATCCTGCAGCTAATCAGCCACTAGGATTGCTTTTTCATGAAAGCTGATTGCCGACTGAAAATACGATACCTGGATGATGCCTGCAGCTGTAGGCATCATCCTGATATAACCATGCAAATTCCAGTGATGTACCAGTACATCGCTGGTCCTTGTTGGGTATATATGCTATGTTTGGGTTTTTTTTGTATGCAGCCTGTGGGCTGAATGAAAAAAAGAAACAAAATCTCTGTGTGGTATGCCCAACATTAGAATATACCGCCCTGCATCCACCCTCTTCTAATGGTGGACACACATTAGGTCGCACAGTGCCACATATGCCCGTGCCAAGATTGTACAAATGTCTAAATAGTGGCTTGCTTAAATAAAAATTGTCCATGTATAAGTGGTACCCCATATGGAAAAGGGATGACACCAATTCCCAAACTATCTTGCCATTGCTCCCCATGTAGTCTGGGTATCTTGGGGGCTCCACGTGACTATCTTTTCCCTCGTAAATCCAAAACTTATATGTATATCCTGCTGCCCTCTAACATGTCTTATACATCTTGACCCCATATCTGGCACGCTTTCTGGGGAGAAATTGTTTGAATGCAAGGTGGCCAGAAAAATGAGGGACTCATTAACGCAGATGTTATACTGGGGCGTATAGACATCTGTAAATTTTTGGTTAAGGTGATTTACGAGGGGCTGAATTTTGTGGAGTCGGTCAAATTCAGGGTCACCTCGACGATGACGGAGTGTGTTGTCGTTGAAATGCATTAAACACATTATACTCTCATATCTATGCCTGGCCATGGCAGCAGAGAACACATGATAATTGGGTCTGCGGACCAATACAACCACAATTAATTTTTTTTTAGTAATGCCCATGTTGAGAGGCCCAAAAAAAATTTTAATTCAGAAACCATAATGGGTTTCCATGTGAATGGTCTGGCAAGGTTAGCATTTGGGTTGGCAGCAATAAATTGGAATAGTTAAATTTGCTGTTTCCGCCTGAATTCTGGGTTGGGCAGTGAATGGGGGATGTACGGGTGCTGCAGAATTTGTGGGCTACCAATCGGGATTTGCAAGCACATCCGGAAGGAAACTAGGGGCTCTACGGGCCTGTAATGGACCGCCTGACAGCACCTCTATCAATCCCCTGGCAGAGCCTCCCCAGGGTGCGGAGTCTAAGCACCGGAGCACTTCTTCACCAGGGCCCCTGATGGTGGGGATGGACTTGGAGCGCTCCGGTACCAGGTCGCAGCTGCTAGGTATCTCCAACAGGGGTAGAGGAGTCTGACAGGAGCTCCAGGGGGCTAAGAGTCTGATGTGAGGGAGCCTAGTGATCCCTGCGCTATGGATGGATGAGCTAAATCAGAGTCATACAGGCCAGGTGGGCAACTAGCGGGTCGGTGAGGTACAAAACGGTAGGCAAAGGATAGTCGGGTCACACGCAGGGTCAATACCAAAAGATCAGATTTAAAGGGGAACATCCAGGAGCAGAGTCAGGTAGGCCAAGGGTCAGGACAGGAGATAGCAGCAAGGTCAAACAATCCAGATCAAGATACTCACAACACAGGTAACAGCATACAAAGACCATTCAGCAACAAGTGTTTGTGCAGAGCTGGCTTAAGTAGCCCGCCCTGCACCTGACAGGTGCAGCCTAGGTCCTAGTGCCTGCCTAGTACTGTCAAGACGACGGGTGCGCCTGGGTCCTAGTGCCCTGCCACCTGCACGTCTTGGCAGACAGCTACGCCTGTGTAGACCCATGCGTCGCGATGGTCCCTGACAGGGCCTCTGTGCAAATTACGGGACAATATTTGTGCTCGCCATCGCACCAGCTTGTACTACACTTATGGGACTCACCACATCACCAAGTGATCCTGCAGTGCTGGTATGTGAAAGACCAGGATATACTAGGCCACTGGTGCTTGCCAGTTCACCAAAAGGTAGCGTGGCACTAGTACTGGCACTGTGCTGCATATGAGAGTCATCAAAATTTACCGACAAGTACTAACAGAGATCAGGCCTGATTCTGCGAACACTGCGGTTTTGTTTGCAATGTATCAAGTGACAGTGACCTACGGACACTGCACTTGCTGGGGGAGAAGGGGGGGGTAAGCGTAGGGGCTAAACGCAAGTGCTGGCAGGTGCCAGGGCTGATCCTGCTAACGCTGCATTTTTTGGGGACGCTATACTAATGTGAACGCTGGTATAGTGCTGATCTGATCAAAGATAGTGATCCGTTCAGACACTATACTAGAAATGGAGGTTTATTGTGTATGAGCATGTTCCTGGCAATCAAGGGGTCAAATGTGATTACTGGTGTACTGACGGGCAATCTGACGCTATCTGGGAGAGGTGTGAAAACCATGGGAGCGCGAATCACATGTGTATATATATATAAAATATGTATATAAAATATGTGTGTGATTTTGCGTACCCTTGCCGCCCTGTAGCACTATTTCTGCTATAGGGCGGTCAGGAAGCGTTTTGTGTTACGGCGCTGCGTTACTTTAACTGACAATTGCGCGGTCATGCAACACTGCACCCAAATGAAATTTACGTCTTTTTTTCCCACAAATTGAGTTTTCTTTTGGTGGTATTTGATCATCTGAGCTTTTTTTATTTTTTGTGCTATAAAAAAAAAGGACTGGCAATTTTGAGAAAAAAAACCTATATTTTGGACTTATTGCTATAAAACATGTCCAGTAAAAAAATTAAAAAAATCTAATTTTGTCAAAAATTTAGGCCAAAATGTATTCTGCTATTCATGCTCTGGGGCTATTTTTTCTTCAGCTGGAACTGGGGCCTTAGTCAAAGTAGAGGGAATTATGAACAGTTCCAAATACCAGTCAATATTGGCATCTGCTAGAAAGCTGAACATGAATTGGAACTCCATCTTTCAGCATGACAACGACCCAAAGCATACATCCAAATCAACAAAGAAAAGGCTTCACCAGAAGAAAATTTAACTTTTGGAATGGCCCAGCCAGGTGTGTACTGACTAAACACAGGTACAGGAAGATCACTGATAGGACAGGGATCGATCATCCGACTTAGGCCGATCATCACTGGCCTAAATCCCATGATTGATCAAATCATGGCACCCGCAGGTCGGCGAAGGATGTGCGAGCGCCACCACCATGCTTCACTGTGGGTATGGTGTTCTTTTGGTGATATGCAGTGTTGTTTTTGTGCCAAACATCTTTTGGCATTATGGCCAAAATGTTCAATCTTGGTTTCATCAGACCATAACACATTTTCCCACATGCTTTTGGGAGACTTCAGATATGTTTTTAGCCCGGCTTGGATATTTTTCTTTGTAAGAAAAGACTTCTGTCTTGCCACTCTACCCCATAGCTCAGATATATGAAGAATACGGGAGATTGTTGTCACATATACCACACAGCCTTTACTTGCTAGATATTCCTGCAGCTCCTTTAATGTTGCTGTAGGCCTCTTGGCAGCCTCTCAGACCAGTTTTCTTCTCGTCTTTTCATCAATTTTGGAGGGACGTCCAGTTCTTTGTAATGTCACTGTTGCGCCATATTTTTCCACTTGATGGTGACTGTCTGTCTTGGAAATTCGCTTTTAACGAATTTCTCCTTACCGTGAGTACTCGCAGTTGGATGCGCAGAAATCCCCCATAAAGCTGTGCGAATCTCGCTTACCGCGACTGCAGCTAAACTCCACGATTCCTGCGCCTCTAACTGGTTTAGCTCTGTTGAGATGTGGGGAAAATGGAGCTCCCGTTACCCAGGAATGATCGGACGATACTCTCAGGTTGCTGTTGGAATTCACATAGAGACTGTTTCCATCCCCAGTCTCCGGTTTATTATTACAAGCACACACATGCCCCCCACATGAGTCAGGTCAATCCCCTCCCACAGAACAATGCATGGGGAGTGTCTATACACAGAATGTACATCCTGATTGGAGCATAGCCTTTCCTTTTATCTATACTGGAAACCAGTTCTCCCCTCACCCTTTCCCATGGTGAGCTCTCTGAGGAGAGTAAACTTCCCCCTATCCTATCAGCTCCTAGCAGTATGTCCATTCTCTGTACAAGCATCCCCTAGATTAAACAGTGTCAGTCTGTATCTGAATGGGCCCGATACGATCTTTATTAAAACACATCCATCCAGATACAGTTCAGGTCGGTAATGGCTTGTAAGATATACATGAGCCTACACGCGGAGTTCGCACTGCCTGGCGCCTGGTGATACGAAGTCCATGTGGTACTATGCTGCTGATATGTGGATACATGCCCGCGGCCTACCACCGGCGGCATTCGCATCGAATGCCGTGGTGGTATACACGCCGGTCTATAAGCGCAGATCTGCCATCTCATCCATTACCGAGCTGAGTACTGTAATACATACATTGTACATGCGCATGGCCCAATTGCAGCCTTCAGAGCTTTAATTAAGCCACACAAGAGACATATGAATAACACTAATATATGACACATTTAAAGTTCAACCTGTAAACACAAAATTTCCATGACATGTCTTCACTGTGTTCCATGGTATATCTAGTGCCTTGGAGATTTTTTGTACCCTTCTCCTGACTGATACTTTTTAACAGTGAGATCCCTCTGATGCTTTGGAAGCTCTCTGCGGAACATGGCTTTTGCTGTAGGATGCGAAAATGTCAGGAAAGACCTACTTGAACAGTTGAACTTTATTTGGGGTTAATCAGAGGCACTTTAACCTCTCTGGCGGTATGATTATTTCAGATTTTTGTTGCTGAAACCGGTACCATTATTTTGCATGGAAATATGTAGTTTTTTTATTGTAGGCCTGTAATTTTTAGGAATAACTCACTGAAATCTGTCCGAACAAGAGTCTAGTAAACATTCTGGATATGATAAAACTTGAAACACGAAATTATAATTTAATAAATAATCATAAAAAATAATAATATAATATTAAATTTAATTCAATAATATAATCAAACCAAAAACACAAATTTGAAATATAAAGCGCCAAGTTTGCACATCGCTGAGCAAAGTCGCAAAGTCGTTTTCAGTGTTTGATAACAAATTTCCCCACAAATCATCATTCAATTCTGCAAGTGGTTCTGATTTACTATCGCTGTTCTCTAGCCGGTCTAAAACCGCTTTTGACCTAAAAGGACGCTTTTTGGACGCCATGGACTTTTCTAAGTTTCCAGGCAAAAAGAACAGTCAAAATGCAGGCAGGGCACAGGAGAAAGCACTAGGGACAAAATGTATGTGAAATGCTTTGAAACAGCAATGTTTTGCTATGTAATATTCATTTACAAAAAAAAATCACAGTTTTTAAATTTGCCGCCGGTTCCGGCCCCCGTACATCCCAACATCACAGGGACCGGAACACGGAAGCCAGATGCCGGCATCGGCCGGAGGAGATGGCCAGGGACGCTGCAGGACGGACATTGCGGGAGCGAAGGACAAGGTAAGCGCTGCAGGGAATCCCTGAGCAACGCCGCATGGTACGCCCGAGTGTAGCTCGGGGATACCGCTTTTGGTATTGAAACTCTACCCCGAGCTACACTCGGGAATACCGCCAGGGAGGTTAAATGATGGCAGGTGTGTACTGACTAAACACAGGTACTGACTAAACACAGGTGCAGAATTTCCTGTACCTGTGTTTACAGTTAACCCAGGTACAGGAAATGATGACATCTTCTCTTTCTGGTCACATTCCGTCCTAGAGAGAGAAGGATCAACACAAAGTGAGTAAAAGCAGCACACTTTTACAGTTTAGAACACTTTAGGACACTTAACCCCTTGATTTTTTTGAAGCTGTTTTTCACAGAAGATCTGTATGC
The DNA here is from genome assembly GCF_062004578.1 of Staurois parvus. Classification (NCBI taxonomy): domain Eukaryota; kingdom Metazoa; phylum Chordata; class Amphibia; order Anura; family Ranidae; genus Staurois; species Staurois parvus. Next base: position 54,887 of record NW_028318305.1, read on the forward strand.
ATTGATTGTGGGTCAAAGCAATTTATATGCACAACAGTTTAACATTTTTGGGTCTAACCCTCAACATTTGCATTACTAAAAGAGAATAAATTGCGGTTGTATTAATCCACAGACCCGATTCATCATATGCCGTGTTCTTTGCTGCCATGGCCAGGCATAGGTATGAGCGTATAATGTGTTTTATGCATTTCAAAGACAACACACTCTGTCATCCTCGGGGTGACCCTGAATTTAATCTGCTCCACTAAATTCGGCCCCTTGTAAATCACCTTAGTCAAAAATTTGCAGATGTCTTTACTCCCCAGCAAAACATCTGCGTTGATGAGTCCCTCATTAATTTTTCTGGCCGCCTTGCATTCAAACAATTTCTTCCCAGGAAGTGTGCCAGATATGGGGTCAAGATGTATAAGACCTGTGAGAGGGCAACAGGCTAAACATATAAGTTTTGGATTTACGAGGGAAAAGATACAGTGAAGGAAAAAGTATTTGTGTTATGTCCCTGCTGGCGATAGCCTCTAGCGTTCCACAGACCGGAATCCCCAGGGCCCCTGATGGTGGGGATGGACTTGGAGCAGGCCGAGACCAGGTCGCGACCCCTGGGTTCACCCAGCTGTGGTAGAAGCACCACCAGAGGTGTATAGCAGGTGAGAGCCTGATGTGAGGAGGTAGCGAGAGCAGAGTCGGGCAGGCCGGGATGGTAACGGTGGAGGCAGAACGGTATCAAAACAGTAGACAGAAGGATAAACGGGTCACAAGCCGGGTTTGGTAACAGGAGATCAGAACGTGCAGGATTAAACAGGAGAATTGTCAGGGATCGCCACGGCGCTGGTCCCGGCGCAGGCGCAGTGCACCGTCTCGTACGGGGATGCAGGCGCTGGGTTCTGGCCAGCCGCGGTGACGTAGCTCGCGCATGTGTACTAGGGTCCACGGGTGCGCGCCTGGCGCCAATGACAGCGTGGGGCGCGATATTTAAATCCCCCCTGAGCTGTCACTGGTTGCCGTTTGGTCTCCCTTTGTTCCTGAACCTGTGTACCTGTGTTTCTGATAAGTTGCTGACCCGGATTGTTCCTGACTGTGCTGTACTCTCCTGTTCTGACCCCTGGCTTGCCTGACCTCTCTTTTGGATGCCCCCTATAGGATTTGATCTTCTGTTGCTGACCTGGCGTGTGACCCGACCATTCTCTGCCCGCTGCTTTGTACCGCACCGACCCCACGGCTCCCGACTTGGCTTGTCTGACCCTGCACTCGCTCATCCATCCATCCATCCCGTCGGGGTCTCCCGGCCTCCTCACATCAGGCTCTCACCCTGCAGGGACCTCTGGCGAACCCCTCTACCACTGGTAGGTATACCCAGCAGCCGCGACCTGGTTTCGGTACACTCCCAAGTCCATCGCCACCATCAGGGGCCCTGGTGAACAAGTGAACCGGAACTTAGACTCCGCGCTTTGGGGAAGCCTGACCAGTGGGCTGTTAGAGGTGCCGCCAGGAGGTACCTTACAGTACCAAACGGCCATGACTGAGCCTGGAGGAGGGTCCTCCCCACTGGAAGATATATGCCGGCACTTGGCGACCCTGACTCAGGCCGTCTCGGCCTTACAGGATAAATATACGCATCTGGAAAATCGCTTCCAGATATTTACGGTATCTGACACTACCTCCCAGATCCAAGTCTCTGCTTCCCCCGCTGGGGAAGCTCCTGGGCCAGCCACGGGGGCTTCTGCCGCACCACCTATGGCCGAACCCCATGTACCCCTGCCGGAACACTTCTGCGGAGACCGTGCACGTTTCAGGGCCTTCCGGAACACCTGTCTCCTATTTTTCAATCTGCAACCACGCAAATTCACGACAGAGTCGGTTAAGGTGGGGACTGGGCCCATCGTTTAATGGAGAACCATGACCCGCACCTTGAGACGATAAAAGATTTTTTTTAAGCAATGGCCATTCTTTATGATGATCCGCAGCGGGCGGCTTCCGCCGAATCGGACCTATACTCTCTTAGACAAGGCTGCCGGGCGGCGGAAGAGTATGCTTTCGAGTTTAGGTGATGGATGGGAGATACACGGTGGAACGATGCCACCCTACGCCACCAGTTCCGCATTGGGCTCTCTGAAGCTCTAAAGGACAAGTGGGCCTGCCTGAGTCCCTGGTAGATCTCATTTCCCTAGCAATCCAAATCGACCACAGATTGCGGGAGCGCAGGTTTGAGAGGTCCAGCCAGGGTCAGGGAAGTACATGGGCCCCGGTCCGGGGTGCAGGCCAACCTACAGCAGTGGATAACCAGACTCCAGCTCCCGCGGACACCCCAGAACCCATGCAGCTGGCTCGGCCTACGCTATCCCCCGAGGAACGCCAGCGAAGATGATCCAAGAACCTCTGCCTCTACTGTGGAGAAGCCGGTCACATGGTACGATCCTGTCCTCTGAAAGCGAGTAAGTCTACTTCTTCCTTTTCTTCTTTGTCTGTTGGGGATGTTACAGTCCAGTTACTTAGCTGTACCCCTCTCCTTCCAGCTTCCAGGAAGAATCGTGGAGGTGACAGCCATAATTGACTCGGGGGCATGCAGTTGCTTTCTGGATCTAAACTTCGCACGCCAGCAGGGGATTCCCCTACAGCGCAGGAAACAGGGCTTTAACATATTTCTGGCTGATGGTTCTCAGATTAAGTCAGGGTTGGTTGATCAGGAGACCTCCCTTATTCCCACTACAATAGCATGCCAGCATCGGGAACTCCTCCGTTTAGACGCCATCGCGTCACCCCTTTTCCCAGTCATTTTGGGGCTCCCTTGGTTGCGGGCCCACAATCCCCAAATTGACTGGGAGACCGGGTCTGTTCTGTTCCACTCGTCATACTGTCAGGAACACTGTCGCGCTTCGGGCCCCGCAACTCCCCAAGTTCTTCTGTGCTCTGAAGGGGACACTAACTTAAGACAGGTCTTTCCAGCAGCCTATCATGGCTACCTAGAGGTCTTCAGCAAACGGGGGGCAGATTCCCTGCCCCCTCACCGCCCGTATGATTGCCCCATTGACTTGTTACCCGGTTCCGAAATTCCATTCGGCCAAATTTTTCCTTTCGAATTAGAATTGGGGGCTCTCAAGGACTACATTGATGAGAACCTCCAAAAAGGGTTCATCCGCCCCTGCACCTCACCAGCGGGGGCTGGGATTTTTTTTTGTAGAAAAGAAGGATAAATCCCTAAGACCCTGCATTGACTACCACGAGTTAAATAAGGTCACGATTAAAAATCGCTATCCTTTACCTCTGGTCCCAGAACTCTTCCAGAGCCTGAAATCCGCAGCTATTTTTACGAAATTAGATTTGAGAGGTGCTTACAACCTGGTTCGTATAAGGGAGGGGGATGAGTGGAAAACAGCTTTTCGCACTCGTTTTGGTCATTTTGAGTACCTGGTCATGCCATTTGGTCTCTGCAATGCCCCGGCCACGTTCCAACATTTTGTCAATGACATATTCAGGGACTACCTCGATGTCTTTTGTCATCGTCTATCTAGACGACATATTAATATTCTCACCCTCACTTGAGATTCATAGAGATCATGTGGCGAAGGTATTGGAGCGTTTACGCCTACACGGGCTGTACGCTAAGGCTGACAAGTGCAGTTTTGAACAGTGCAGTATTGCCTTTTTGGGACTGATCATCTCCACCACGGGGGTCACGATGGACCCTCAAAAGGTCTCGGCAATTCTGGATTGGCCAATTCCCACAGATAAGAAGGGCGTCCAACGCTTTGTTGGATTTGTGAACTTCTACAGAAAGTTTATTAAGAACTTCTCGGGTCTGGTCTCCCCCATAACGTAATTAACCAAACAAGTAACCCGTTTTAAATGGACGCCTGAGGCCCAGGAAGCCTTTGAGTCTCTGAAAAAGTTGTTCACCACGGCACCCATTCTTGGTCATCCGGACGCATCTCTGCCTTATGTTCTGGAAGTGGACGCATCAGAAAAAAGGCACCAAGGAACTTCTGCACCCTGTGGCATTCTTTTCAAGGAAGCTTACTCCGGCCGAAAGGAACTATGACATTGGCGATCGAGAACTGTTGGGCATTAAAACAGCACTGGAGGAATGGAGATATCTGTTGGAAGGAGCCACGCATCCGATCTTTATCTTCACAGACCATAAGAACTTAGAATATCTGAGGATGGCAAAGCGCCTACGACCACGCCAGGCGAGGTGGGCGCTCTTTTTCTCTCGATTTTCCTTTCACATACCGTACAGACCTGGTTCCAAGAACACAAAGCCCGACGCACTCTCCCGCATGTTTGAAGATCCCAAGGAAGAGCCAAGGCCTGATACCATCTTGTCTTCTGCAAACTTCCTGGCCCTCCAAACACAACTTCGTTCTAAATTACAAGACGCATCTATGGCGATTTCAACCCCACCTGGGGTGCCCCTCCAGAACAAGGGAGGACTCTTATGGAAAGAAGGGTTAATCATGGTGCCTGAAGAAGTCCTAACACTGGTCCTGGGACATTGCCACGATCATCCGATGGCAGGGCACTTCAGGCTGGCAAAGACTCTGGATCTGCTCAAACGCACATTCTGGTGGCCAAGCATGACCAAAAACTGAACGTTACGTCAAATCCTGTGCCATCTGTCAAAAGAACAAACCTCCTAGAAGCAAGGCCTGGGGGCTGCTACGCCCACTACCTATACTCGATCGGCCATGGCAAATGATTGCAATGGACTTCATAGTCGAACTTCCCCCGTCCCAGGGCCACACAGCAATCCTCGTGATCATTGACCGTCTGTCAGAGATGGCCCACTTCTTACCACTGAGGAATACACCTTCGGCGTTGGAGACCGCACAGATCTTCATACGGGAAGTGGTAAGGTTACACGGAGTTCCAGAAGATATCGTCTCGGACCAAGGAGTTCAGTTTACCTCCAAGTTCTGGAAAGCTCTATGCAAGGCATTGGGTATCAAGTTGTCCCTCCTCCGCTTTTCACCCACAGACCAATGGGCAGACGGAAAGGACTAACCAGACGCTGGAACAGTACCTGAGATGCTACACGTCCTTCCTGCAGGATAATTGGCAGGCGCTCTTGCCCTTGGCAGAATTCGCCTACAATAATGCGAATCATTCAGCCACGGGGCAATCCCCGTTTTTTGCAAATTACGGGTTTCACCCCATTTTTCTTCCCGATCTGGTCGCCAAGAGTTCAGTTCCAGCTACTCAAAGCACGCTCTGCTTCTTCTCTACCAATAATAAGCTACTTTAGGAAGCTATTTCAAGAGCCCAGGAAGACAACAAAAGGGCCTTTGATAAGAAACGAAGGGGGAACTGGTGTTGCAACCCGAGGACAAGGTCTGGTTGGCAACAACGTACCTGAAAATGTTGTGTCCTTCGAGAAAATTGGGACCGAAGTTTGTGGGTCCTTTCCGTGTGAAGCGAATGATCAACAAAGTGGCGTATGAGCTTATTCTTCCAGAGACCTTCAAGATCCACCCGGTATTTCATGTATCGCTGCTGAAACCAGTTATCCCGGATCCATTCCTGGATCGGGAGTCCAGACCCCTGGAAGCCATAACCATTGAAGAACAGGAAGAATTTGAGGTAGAAGCAATCCTAAATTGCCGGAGGAGGGGGGGCCAGACCCAGTTCTTGATTAAATGGAAGGGCTATGGTCCAGAGGAGAATTCCTGGGAACCGGCCCAAAATGTTCATGCCCCTAGACTTATCCGGGAGTTTTTTCGTGACCACCGGTGGCAGAGAGATCAGTTGGGCACCCGGAGGTTGCCCGTAAGGGGGGGCAAAGTCAGGGATCGCCGCGGCGCTGGTCCCGACGCAGGCACAGTGCACCGTCTCGTACGGGGATGCGGGCGCCGGGTCCTGGCCAGCCGCGGCGACGTAGCTCGCGCATGCGCACTAGGGTCCACGGGTGCGCGCCTGGCACCAATGACAGCGCGGGGCGCGATATTTAAATCCCCCCTGAGCTGTCACTGGTTGCCATTTGGTCTCCCTGTGTTTCTGAACCTGTGTACCTGTGTTTCTGATAAGTTGCTGACCCGGATTGTTCCTGACTGTGCTGTACTCTCCTGTTCTGACCCCTGGCTTGCCTGACCTCTCTCCTGGATGCCCCCTATAGGATCTGATCTTCTGTTGCTGACCAGGCGTGTGACCCGACCGTTCTCTGCCCGCTGCTTTGTACCGCACCGACCCCATGGCTCCCGACTCTGCTTGTCTGACCCTGCACTCGCTCATCCATCCATCCATCCCGTCGGGGTCTCCCGGCCTCCTCACATCAGGCTCTCACCCTGCAGGGACCTCTGGCGAACCCCTCTACCACTGGTGGGTATACCCAGCAGCCGTGACCTGGCTTCGGTACACTCCAAGTTCATCGCCACCATCAGGGGCCCTGGTGAACAAGTGAACCGGAACTTAGACTCCGTGCTCTGGGGAAGCCTGACCAGTAGGCTGCTAGAGGTGCCGCCAGGAGGTACCTTACAAGAATGGTCAGACAAGCCAGGGATCAGAACAGGAGACAATCAGCAAATCAGGGTCAAGCAGGGTCGGCAACAAGGCAATCTCAATACAGGAAACACAGGATACAGGTAAACCCATACGGCAATTAGAACACAGACCTGTCCTGTTTTAAATAGGGCGCCCTGCGCCCTGATTGGTGCCACGCGCGCGAGTGCACGACCACCGCTGCCGTCGCGGGTGCCCAGGTCCCAATGCTCACACGCTAGTGTGGCCAGGCATAACGCGCATGCGCAGACCCGTGCGCGATCGTGGCCAGATCTGAGGTCCCTGACAATTTGATCCCCTGCTGATTTTGAATGTTTGCCCACTCACAAAAAAATGATCAGTCTAAAAATCGAATGGTAGGTGTATTGTAACACTGAGAGACAGAATAGCAACAAAAAAATCTAAAGAAATGCATGTCTAACAAATTATGCACGGATTTGCGTGTTCATGAGGGAAATGAGTATTTGATCCCCTATCATTCAGCAGGAGTTCTGGCTACCAGGTGTCTTTCATACAGGTAACAAGCTGAGATTAGAAGCAGTCTCTTAAAGGGAGTGCTGCAAATCTCATTTTCTTACCTGTATAAAAGAAAGCTGTCCACAGGAGCAATCAAACAATCAGATTCCAAACTCTCCATCATGGCAAAAACCAAAGAGCTGTCCAAGGGACAAGATTGTAGACCTACACAAGGCTGGACTGGGCTACCAAATTATTGCTAAGCAGCTTGGTGAGAAGGTGACAACAGTTGGTGCAATCATTCGCAAATGGAAGAAAGACAAAACAATTGTCAGTCTCCCTAGGTCTGGTGCACCATGCAAGACCTCACCTCGTGGAGTGTCAATGATCAAGAAAACAGTGAGGAATCATCCCAGAACTAGACGTGAGGATCTTGACAATGATCTCCAGGCAGCTGGGACCACAATCACCAAGAAAACAATTGGTAACACACTACGCTGACAAGGATTGAAATCCTGCAGTGCCCGCAAGGTCCCTCTGCTCAAGAAAGCACATGTCCAGTCCTGTCTGAAGTTTCCCACTGAACATCTGAATGATGCAGAGGAGGACTGGTTGAAAGTATTGTGGTCAGATGAGAAATCAAGCTCTTTGGCATCAACTCAACTCGCCATGTTTGGAGGAGGAGGAATGCTGCCTATGACCCCAAGAACACCATCCCAACTGTCAAACATGGTAATGGAAACATTCTGCTTCGGGGGTATTTTTCTGCTAAGGGGACAACTGCAGCACATCAAAGGGACGATGGACAGAGCAATGTACCCTCAAATCTTTGGTGAGAACCTTCTTCCCTCAGCCAGGGCATTGAAAATGGGTCGTAGATGGGTGTTCCAGCATGACAATGACCCAAAACACACGGCCAAGGCAACAAAGGAGTGGCTCAAGAAGACGCACATTAAGGTCTTGGAGTGGCCTAGCCATTCTCCAGACCTTAATCCAATTGAAAATCTGTGGAGGGAGCTGAAAGTTGGAGTTGCCAAACATCAGCCACCAAACCTTAATGACTTGGAGAGGACCTACCAAGAAGAGTGGGCCAAAATCCCTGCTGAGATGTGTGCAAACCTGGTAGCCAACTACAGGAAATGTATGACCTCTGTGCCAACAAGGGATTTGCCACCAAGTACGAAGTCATGTTTTGTGAAGGGGATCAAATACTTACAGTGGGGCAAAAAAGTATTTAGTCAGCCACCAATTGTGCAAGTTCTCCCACTTAAAAAGATGAATTTATTTGCAAATTATGGTGAAAAATACGTATTAGGTCACCTACAAACAAGCAAGATTTCTGGCTCTCACAGACCTGTTCCTTCTTTAAGAGGCTCATCTCTCCTGCACTCATTACCTGTATCAATGGCACCTGTTTGAACTTGTTATCAGTATAAAAGACACCTGTCCACAACCTCAAACAGTCACACTCCAAACTCCACTATGGGGAAGACCACAGAGCTGTCGAAGGACACCAGAAACAAAATTGTAGACCTGCACCAGGCTGGGAAGACTGAATCTGCAATAGGCAAGCAGCTTGGTGTGAACAAATCAACTGTGGGAGCAATAATTAGAAAGTGGAAGACATACAAGGCCACTGATAATCTCCCTCGATCTGGGGCTCCACGCAAGATCTCACCCCGTGGGGTCAAAATGATCACAAGAACGATGAGCAAAAATCCCAGGACCACACGGGGGGACCTAGTGAATGACCTGCAGAGAGCTGGGACCAACGTAACAAAGGCTACCATCAGTAACACACTACACCACCAGGGACTCAGATCCTGCAGTGGCAGACATGTCCCCCTGCTTAAGCCAGGACATGTCTGGGCCTGTCTGAAGTTTGCTAGAGAGCATTTGGATGATCCAGAAGAGGATTGGGAGAATGTCATATGGTCAGATGAAACCAAAATAGAACTGTTTGGTAGAAACACAACTCGTCGTGTTTGGAGGAGAGAGAATGCTGAGTTGCATCCAAAGAACACCATACCTACTGTGAAGCATGGGGGTGGCGACATCATGCTTTGGGGCTGTTTCTCCGCAAAGGGACCAGGACGACTGATCCATGTACAGGACAGACTGAATGGACTAGGCCTGTGCGCCCTCTCTTTGTTCTTTCCCCATTGAATGGGGCCATGTATCGTGAGATTTTGAGTGCAAACCTCCTTCCATCAGCAAGGGCATTGAAGATGAAACGTGGCTGGGTCTTCCAACATGACAATGATCACAAAAATACCGCTCGGGCAACGAAGGAGTGGCTTCGTAAGAACCATTTCAAGGTCCTGGAGTGGCCTAGCCAGTCTCCAGATCTCAACCCCATAGAAAACCTTTGGAGGGAGTTGAAAGTCCATGTTACCCAGCGACAGCCCAAAACATCACTGCTCTAGAGGAGATCTGCATGGAGGAATGGGCCAACATACCAGAAACCGTGTGTGCCAACCTTGTGAAGACTTACAGGAAACATTTGACCTCTGTCATTGCCAACAAAGGATATATAACAAAGTATTGAGATGAACTTTTGATATTGACCAAATACTTATTTTCCACCATAATTTGCAAATAAATTCTTTCCAAATCAGCCAATGTGATTGTCTGGATTTTTTTTCTAATTTTGTCTCTCATAGTTGAGGTCTACCTATGATGCCAATTACAGGCCTCTCTCATCTTTTTAAGTGGGAGAACTTGCACAATTGGTGGCTGACTAAATACTTTTTTGCCCCACTGTATTTCCCTCATGAACATGCAAATCCGTGCATAATTTGTTAGACATGCATTTCTTTTGAATTTTTTGTTGCTATTCTGTCTCACAGTGTTACAATACACCTATCATTCTATTTTTAGACTTATCATTTCTTTGTGAGTGGGCAAACAATCAAAATCAGCAGGGGATCAAATCCTTATTTCCTTCAGTGTGTGTGTGTGTGTGTGTGTGTGTGTGTGTGTGTGTGTGTGTCTCTACTGCTCTTACTGGTTGTGGAAGTGCCACCCACAAAGTGTCTTAATTGGTAATATCACCACTCGTCTGATACATAAAATAAATCATTTTTATGTTTCAATTCTTGAAAAGAACGTAGTTCCCCCTTTTTCATAATATTCTTTAGCTGTGCATTTTTATCTTTTATCCATTTTCCGGATGTATCATCTTTCCCTTGTGGGAAAAAATTTGTTCCCACCAGTGGTATTAACGGTGAATTATATTCCCAACCCACTTGCTTATGAATTGCATCCCATACTCTGAATACATTCAATGTCAAAGTACTTGTGTGGAATGCAAATAATTTTATCTGTCTCACTTAGTGTACCTTTCATTTGTACCCAACTTTTCCCTCATGCATTATATACCCACTCTACTACTCGTGATAATAATACAGAGTGCTATCTCTTAAAATCCAGTACATTTAAACCCCCATCTAATTTATAGTATTTAAGTATTATTATTTTTTTAAAAATCCCAAAGTATATCATCGGTATATACAGTTGTGTTCAAAATAATAGTGTGTTGAAAAAAGTGAATAAAGCTCAAAATCCTTCTAATCGCTTTTATTTCCATACACACATGCATTGGGAACACTACACATTCTATTCCAAATCAAAACAGGAAAACAAATATCAAATTTGTGTTGTTCCTCTAAAATAATTGAAGAAAAGTGAAGATTAGACTGTTCAAAAAAATAGCCGTGTTTTTGTATTCTTTTTTACAAACTCAAACATTCACTATATAAACTGAAAAATGTTTGAAGATTTTGCTTTCCTTTGAATCACTTAATTAATATTTAGTATAACCACTGTTCCTGAGAACTGCTGTACATCTGTGTTGCATGGAGTCAACCAACTTCTGGCACATGTGAACAGGTATTCCAGCCCAGCATGATTGGACTACATTCCACAGTTCTCTATTTCTTGTTTTTGCCTTAGAAACTGGATTTTTGTTGTCACCCCACAAGTTTTCTATTGGATTAAGATCCGGGGATTGGGCTGGCCACTCCATAACGTCAATCTTGTTGGTCTGGAACCAAGATGTTCCACGTTTACTGGTGTGTTTGGGGTCGTTGTCTTGTTGGAACACCCATGTCAAAGGCATTTCCTCTTCAGCATAAGGCAGCATGACCTCTTCAAGTATTCTGATGTATTCAAACTGATCCATGATCCCTGGTATGCGATAAATAGGCCCAACACCGTAGTATGAGAAACATCCCCATATCATGATGCTTGCGCAACCATGCTTCACTGTCTTCACAGTGTACTGTGGCTTGAATTCAGTGTTTGGGGGTCATCTGACAAACTGTCTCCGGCCACTAGACCCAAAAAGAACAATCTTACTTTCATCAGTCCACAAAATGTTGCGCCATTTCTCTTTTAGGCCAGTCAATGTGCTCTTTGGCAAATTGTAACCTCTTCAGCACGTCTTTTTTTTTCAACAGTGGGACTTTGCGGGGGCTTCTTGCAGATAGCTTGGCTTCACATAGGCGTCTTCTAATTGTAACAGTACTCACAGGTAACTTTAGACCTTCTTTGATCTTCCTGGAGCTGATTGTTGGCTGAGTCCTTGCCATTTTGGCTATTCTTCTATCCATTCTTCTATCCATTCGAATGAAAGTTTTTTGCTTTCTTCCACGTCTTTCAGGTTTTGGTTGCAATTTTAAAGCATCTGCGATCATTTTAGCTGAGCAGCCTATCATTTTCTGCACTTTTTAATCAAGGTACGCTGTTCTTCTGAACAATGTCTGGAACGACCCATTTTCCTCAGAATTTCAGAGAGAAATGCACTGTAACCAGCATGTACAACATTTGCTGCCTTCCTTCCTTAAATAAGGGCAATAATTGCCACCTGTTTTTCAAAGAATGAATGACCTCACTAATAGAACTCCACACTGCTATTATTTTGAACATGCCCCTTTCAATTAGTGATTCAATTACACAGAATCAACAGCATGCATGTCATGACTGTTGGGTCTGTTGGATTTCTATTACTCTACTACACCTGCTAGTAAATTATTTGCCATGTAGAAATATAATTTCTACCAAAAACAGTGATTGATCAGGTTAGTGATGTCTGACTGCTATTATTTTGAACACAACTGTATATTGGGAGCATATGAAATTTATACAGAATTTTTAGTACTGTCACCATTTTCACCATGTTTATTCTTCCAACCCAGGAGAGTGATCTTATTGAGCTTTTTCTCAACGCATTCTTTATCTCATTTATTAATGGGATTTAATTTGCCTGGTATATGTTCTTAAGGGACCACGTTTAAATATGTGGGCGTGGCCTACATATGCATTCACAACTACGTGCGAGCACGGGGGGACGGGCACCTCTTTAAACCTTTTTTTCAATTTCATTTTTTTTTTTTTACACTGTACCTTTTAAAAAAAAAAAATGTTTTAATCACTTTTATTCCTATCACATGGAATGCATGCATCCCTTGTGATAGAAATAATTTGTTACAGGTCCTCTTTATGGAGAGATAGTCAATAAAACCCCACATCTCTCCTCCACAATGTAAAGCATTAGATCAAAAAAAGCTTTGATCTAGTGCTTTAAAAAACAAATGGCTTTGTTTACAAGTCTTTGGAACCGGAAGTGACATCGCTCTGGTTCTCCAAGGGCATAGAGATGAGTGGAGGCCATCTTTCATTCACTTATTTTTATGCCCAGTGCTGGGATTGTTCGGTGGTTATTTCCGGCACCTGTATCTGTGCTTATTTTCATATTGGCCAATGACCGATAGGGGTTTTTTCATCCGAAACGTTTCAGCCACTGAAATTTCAGTGCACCCCTAGTTCCACGTCTCCTATCCGAATTCCTTTAACATCTACACTAATTTGAACCGTAGCTAGTAACTGCTCTAAAGATAGTACAAATAGCAGGGGTGAAAGTGGGCATCCCTGCCTAGTTCCGTTCTACATTTTAAACGATGATGACAATGGACCATTAATCTTTACAGCTGCTGAAGGATGACTATACAGATTTTTATCCACTGCACCATTTTACTTCCTATTCCTCCATTGTGTCCATCATAAATCCCCACTCTACGCTGTTGAAAGCTTTCTCAGCATCTGTCAACAGGAACAGCACTGGGGACTTCTCTTTCTAAATCCTTTGCAGAAGGCACAATGATCTTAAATCGTTATCCCTTTGTTCGCTTCCTGGGGCAAACCCCACCTGATCTAAGTGTATCCACTCTGCCATTAGGTCTTTCATCCTGGTCACTAAAATTTTTGCATATAATTTTGTGTCAATATTTGATAGTGAAATTGGTCTCTAACTGGTGCATTGGTACTTGTTATAGCATTTAGGCCTACTTAACAGAATGCAGAATAGCTGCGTTCCAGGCATATGTCCCTGAACTATGCAGTCAGGGCCCTAAACGTGAGAACCACTTGGTACAGCATTTAGCCATGTCAAGCCCCAGCGTATTTCAGACTATCATAGACTTTGACAGGCTGTAGGGATTGGGACTGGGTGCTGCACCTGTTTTCCTGAGCACACTAAATAGCTGAGATGGGAGGCACAGCAGCCAGGTACTCTGTGTGCAAGGGCCTAATATATCTTGTATTTTTTTACTGGGAATATGTACTTCAATAACATTTGCATAATTATCATATTAAAAAATAGATTCTGGCATCAGTTTGTATGATCCCCAAGCCCAATAGTGATGATTCCAATTGCACACACTTCCGTCCTATATCACAATATAATATACAGTATCTCACAGACGTGAGTACACCCCTTGCGTTTTTTTAAATATTTTATTATATCTTTTCATGTGACAATACTGAAGAAACCACACTTTGCTACAATGTAAAGTAGTGAGTGTGCAGCTTGTATAACAGTATAAATTTGCTGTACCCTCAAAATAACTCAACACATAGCTATTAATGTCTAAACCGCTGGCAAAAAAAGTGAGTACACCCCTAAGTGAAAATGTGCAAATTGGGCCCAATTAGCCATTTTCCCTCCCCTGGGTCATGTGACTCGTTAGTGTTACAAGGTCTCAGGTGTGAATGGGGAGCAGGTGTGTTAAATTTGGTGTTATTGCTCTCACTCTCTCATACTGGTCACTGGAAGTTCAATATGGCACCTCATGGCAAAGAACTCTCTGAGGATCTGAAAAAAAAGAATTGTTGCTCTACATAAAGATGGCTTAGGCTATAAGAAGATTGCCAAGACCCTGAAACTGAGCTGCAGCATGGTGGCCAAGACCATACAGCGGTTTAACAAGACAGGTTCCACTCAGATCAGGCCTCGCCATGGTTGACCAAAGAAGTTGAGTGCACGTGTGTCGCAAACGTGCGCAACACACAGTGAAGGACGCCGACTCCATTTTGTTAAGAATATCCATTTCTCCCTTATTCTCCTTCCCCCTCCCTTCCTGAGAGGCACAGTGACAGGTGTGTGTGTGTTAAAAGTGTCACAGGCCAGATCCCAGCAGGGAGCCGAGTGGTGCAGCACTGTCCCAAGAACCTGTGCCATCTCACACCTCGGGAGAGATAAGGCAAACTTTCCCAGAAGTTGAAAGAGATTCCAAGCTAATAAACCTAGCTCAGCATAGGTGATAGAATCAGATAAACATTTCTCAAATCCATTTTTCCCCTATGTCTCATATCTTGGAATATGAGAGACTTACATAAAAACCGAGCATCTCACCAGATGGGCTAAGAGGAGCCGAACATTTTGGTGGGTCACTCGCCTTGTCTCGGACACACAGGTAAGCAGAAACATAGATCTCGTGAACCGTGCAGTATATAATTTCATAATTCCTGTCTAATCAATCCTCAGCCTTGTCTGCATAATAATCTACCCGCAGGTGGACTGTCACTTGTGCAGGTTAAAAGTTATAGGCAAATATGAGTTATGGAAGATATTTTTGCTCTAGTTGAGTCATCCACCCCTATCTCCACGCCCTCAGTAGAGATTGGCCTTTGACTGCAGAGCCACCCACTGCTGGGAACTTTAAAACAGGCTGTCAGGCCTAAGAAAATGAGTTGAAGAATTCTCCCATCTTTACCATCGTAACATAGGGAGATCAAAAAGCACCCTGCTGCTCTGAAACTTGGATTTGCTAACCCAGGACTTTGGCAAGTACCTTAACCCTTTCACCTCTCTCTGATATCTCTTGTGCTATGGTTCTTGGTATATATTTATATATATATCTTAGTTACATCTTTTTTCTGTAAATATTTTATTGCATCCGTTTGACCTTTTAGTAATAAATCTTTCTTTCTGAAAGTGTTGAACTGTTTCTATAGCTCTTTATTGCAATTTACGAATCCCTGCCACTTAAGAGAACGCTACTGTTTGTTTAAACCTCTGTATAACCGGCCTGCGGACCATTTTATATAGACGATTATTTCAATCATTATAGTGTTATAGCTGATAACGCTGAGTTTCCTCTTTCTCGGTACAAAAAGGAGGTGGTGGCAGTGTGAAGGGTTAGTTGCGTAATTAACTCGACCCAGTAACAATCGCTCAGGCTGCCGGTACATTGATCTGTATCCATTAGCTGGAAAATCGTTGTGCAGGGTGCAGCTGGGTGTGGTATTGTTACGCAAGTCACATCGCAGTTTTTAGATTGGCTAGCCCTTCGGTCATAGGTTTGGGTGAGAAGGTCTGGGGTCTGACGCCGCGATCGTGACATATTGTTGGCAGCGTACGTGGGATAGTTGCATTAAGAGCTTTAGTGCAGTGTTATAAAATTGGCTCTGCACTGAAGGATTGTAACCTTTGTGGAAACAGTCCTTAGAAACAAGCGGTGCATATTTTTTATATATATATAGAGAGAGAGAGAGCGAGAGAGAGATAGCAACAGCTCCTTCCTTTTTCTACTTTCCATTCTATCTTACTTGTAATCATGCCTGGTGCAGCAGAATATGAGAAAATGAGCAAAGGTGACTTGAAGGCGGAATGTACCTCACAAGGATTGGACGTCGGTCGCAAAAATTGTGAAGATTTGATTAGTGATCTAGTGGAGTATGATATCCGAGCAGATCAGAACTTGGGGAACTCGAACATGACGGGGTTCCCGAAATCTCCAATCCCAGTGGCTCAGAGACGGCCTCGCAGGATGGGCATACAGAGACTGACACTGGAGGATCATCGAGCGGTATCATCACACCACCGCCTGAACGGGCCAGCACCGGAGTGCCTGTAACCAGCAGAGACTCTCCTCGGATGCAGGAAGCCCTGAAACGCATCATGGAGACAGATCCTATGGCATACTTGCAGCTCCTTGACCGCCAGACTGAGAGAGCGGCTGACAGAGCAGCCGCGGAACGCCAGGTCGAGAGAGAGGAACGCCAGAGGGAAGCTGATCGTCGGCACGAGCTGGAGATGGTGAGGCTCCAGCAGCGACCGGGTCAGAACCTTGGGTCCCTAGAGCACAGGGACGCCTCTCTGGTCGTGGGCCCAGCAGCCGAGTTTTCAGTGATGGACAAAGTGACATTGACACGTACTTACTGTCATTTGAAAAAAATGCCGTCAGTACCATGTGCCCCCAACTCAATGGGCTCGGTACCTGACACCAGGGCTATGAGGCAAGGCCCTGGACGCGTTTGTTGAATTGCCAGAGGGGCAAGACGATGATTATGAAGCTCTAAAAGATGCCATCATCTGGAAGTACCAGATGACCCCAGAAGTGTACCGCAAGTGGTTCAGGTCCATGCAGAAGAGACCTGGGGACTCTTACACGGATGTGGTGAGTCGCTTACGCACCACATTCCGACAGTGGACTAAGGGACTGAAAGCTGACTCCTACGAGTCTTTGGAAGATCTCATGATACGAGATCAACTTTTGCACATTTGCCCGGCAGACGTCAGTTCGTCTTGGAGAGAGAGCCAGCATCTACTAAAGCTGCACGCGGGTGTCTGACCCTCGCAAGGCTCCTCCAAATGGCTGGAAAGGGGGGAAATCGCCCCTAGCAACCTCTCCTACGTCGGTGAGTCAAGCTTCTCCTCCGCCCCCCCCTGCAGTGCTTGGAGCCAAGCCATCCCTGCCTGACACCCGCAGATGTTTCACCTGTGGGAAAGCTGGACATCTCAGGACACAGTGTCCTGAGCAGAAGCAGACGACGTCATCTGGCCAACCAGCCAACAACTCTTCTTCCGTGCTGTTTGTTCGCAGGAAGATGCGGGTAACCCCCACCAACTTGCAGCCAGTCACTGTGGGCAACCGGTCTGTAACTGGTTTCCGGGACACCGGGGCAGAAGTTACCTTGATCCGGCCAGAGGTGATTGAGCAAAGGAACCTCTTTCCAGGAAAGTTCCTTACCCTCACAGGAGTTGGGGGGACCCGTTCTCGCATACCCTGTGCCAAGGTATTCATTGATTGGGGTGCGGGAAGGGGGATGAGGGAGGTGGGGGTCTCGGAGGAAATTCCCACACCGGTTTTGTTGGGTGCTGACCTGGGCACTCTTGTTTCTTATTAGTCCCTGCCGAGAATACCCAGAAGGGCCCCCTGGAACTCTTTGGACAAGCCAAGGTACTGTGTGCAGATATTGGGGTAATGTCTGGGCAACCTGTGGATGGACAGAGGGAGGGGGCTAGGAATGGAGTGGGGCTACAGGATTCTCCATTAGCTGGAGAACGAGAAGAAATCCCCTTGCCTGGGGAGGTATTGAACTAGTGTCATGGATATTATAAACGTGACTGTTGATAATGGTAATGATGACAATGGGGATGATAATGTCAGTAACGTTGATGGTAATGTCATTGATAATGTCAGTAATGTTGATGAGAATGTTGGTAGTGCTAAAAATGATTATGATATTCATGATGAAACAAAGGATGCATTTTCAGTGTTGGGGGTCACCCACAGTGCTGTGAAGGAGGCAGAGGTACAATTTCTGGGGGCTGAGCAAAGGGAGGGTCTGGATAGGCCTGTCCCTTGCCCAGGCTCAAAAGATCATGCCTTGATAAGTGCCCAGGCATTGGCCTTACATGGGACTGGGCAGCCGGCTGGGACTTGTAGTTCCACGCATCAGGCATCACTGAACAGCGATTCCCTAATGAACTTCAGAGGTCAGCTAGCTGTGAGTTGCCCTGCTAAGAAGGGTACACAACAGCCGGCTGGGACTTGTAGTTCCACGCATAAGGCAGCACTGAAAAGCGAACCACCAAGGACCTTCAGAGGCCAGCTAGCTGGGACTTGTAGTACCACGAGTAAGGCAGCCCTGGAAAGCCATTCATATAGGGATTTCAGCCTCTGGCTAAATGTGCACTCCCCTGCTGGGGAGACTAAACACAGGCCTGGCAGGAAGAATGGCCTATCCACAGGGGGTTGGGAGCCTGAAAGCCTGTCATTTGATCTCACCTGTCAGGGTGTGTCAACAAGCAGGGACAACACACCTGGATTGTAAATGTGAGGGATCTCTGGAGCTCAGAGAGGAGGCTGCGGTCCTCGGCTCCAATCCCCTCTCCTTTCCACTCAGGTCCCAAAGCTGCTGGCAATGCCTATGAACGATGCTGGCTGGATTCTGGGAAACCCGGGGAGAGTGCACCGTGCGATTCAGGAGGTGGACGGCAGAATGCATGCCTCCCTCCTGCCCTCCGCCAACCTTATCTCCCAGGAGGTGCAGGCTGAATGGGCCAAAGAGACAGAGGGAATGGCGCAGTCTGGAATCCAGGGGTCAGCTAGAGTCTAGGAATCCCCGGTAGTCTCGGTACTCAAGCAGGATCCGATGACCAGGCTTTTTGAGGACCTTGGAAAACTGAGCACCAGCCCTGTGGTTGTGGCCTACCTCATGCCCAGGAGCCATGAGGTAATGGAGCATCCGGAAGGGGCCCGCTGTCTAACCATCATGGACCTGAGCAGAGGGTATGGGCCACCATCCCCAACCCAGGAGGTTCAGGACGAGTCAGCCTTCACCACTCCATGTGGCTTGCCTGAATTGACGGGAAAGCTAGTTGGGGTTGAGAATGCACCAACCACCTCCCCAGGGGTCAGGAATGACCTGTAATACAGAGTGGAACTGGGTGCAGTTGCCCGCTTTAGGGGCCTTGCGGTCTTCGGCCCTGTCTGGGAAGAGCAACTCGGGCTCCTGTCACTAGTTAGGAACGAACTGCCCGTACCTAGTCTGACAGTCGAGAGTGGTAACTGTCAGAGGGGCATATCAGTGGTTCAGCTTTGGGAACCACCGATAGGAAGAGACCCCCAGGGGTCTGGGCATAGGGAGATTGAGGCAGTTGTGGCCTGGTCTGCTCCCCAGGCCAGCAAACAGGTTACGTCAGTCGTGGGTGCAGCTGGCTATGGTAAGACACCTGAGTGCCACTCTCATGGCTCAGCTGGACCTGTGGCTGACCTAGCAGACAGGAAACTGGAGGAACTGGTGTCCTGGATGCTAGCGGGTAACAAGGACAGTTCATCTTGGATGAAGGTATCTGTGGACCCATCAGGGAGGCGAGTTCCAGAATTCGCCTGTCTGGCTCCAGGGCACACAGGCGCCACTACCTTCGGGCCAGATGTAGTCCTAGGCCTGAGGAAGGAGATGGGAGAGGGAAATCTCCTTCTCTACCTCGACAAGAAACTGCACGTTAATATGGTAGCCGATCACACCCCTGAGCCGAAGTGTTTTGTGAACAGGTGGGCACCCCGGCAGTCACCACGGTATTCGGATAGCCACAGCCAACTGGTGCCCACCCGTGACCACTCACTTGGTCGGCACAGCAGTGTTGCCGGGGAGAAAAGATTCCCTTTCAGATGGAACTTGGTCCTCCCGCAGTGCAGCGGTACCAGGTTGACCCAAGGTGAACCTCTGGGCAGAGGTCGGTTGCGTCAGGAGGGAATTTGTAGTTCCCTCCCATGCAACTACCTGAGGGGGAGGTGTCGCAAACGTGCACAACACACAGTGAAGGACGCCGACTCCATTTTGTTAAGAGTATCCATTTCTCCCTTATTCTCCTTCCCCCTCCCTTCCTGAGAGGCACAGTAACAGATGTGTGTGTGTTAAAAGTGTCACAGGCCAGATCCCAGCAGGGAGCTGAGTGGTGCATCACTGTCCCAAGAACCTGTGCCATTTCACACCTCGGGAGAGATAAGGCAAACTTTCCCAGAAGTTGAAAGAGATTCCGAGCTAATAAACCTAGCTCAGCTTAGGTGATAGAATCAGATAAACACTTCTCAAATCCATTTTTCCCCTATGTCTCATATCTTGGAATATGAAAGACTTACATAAAAACCAAGCATCTCGCCAGATGAACTAAGAGGAGCCGAACACTTTGGTGGGTCACTCGCCTTGTCTCGGACACACATGGAAGCAGAAACATAGATCTCGTGAACCGTGCAGTATATAATTTCATAATTCATATCTAATCAATCCTCAGCCTTGTCTGCATAATAATCTACCCGCGGGTGGACTGTCACTTGTGCAGGTTAAAAGTTATAGGCAAATATGAGTTATGAAAGATATTTTTGCTCTAGTTGAGTCATCCACCCCTATCTGCACGCCCTCAGTAGAGATTGGCCTTTGACTGCAGAGCCACCCCCCTGCTGGGGACTTTAAAACAGGCTGTCAGGCCTAAGAAGATGAGTTGAAGAATTCTCCCATTTTTACCATCGTAACATAGGGAGATCAAAAAGCACCCTTCTGCTCTGAAACTTGGATTTGCTAACCCAGGACTTTGGCAAGTACCTTAACCCTTTCACCTCTCTCTATCTCTTTGCTGTGCTATGGTTCTTTGTATATATTTATATATATATGTCTTAGTTACATCTATTTCTGTAAATATTTACGAATCCCTGCCTCTTAAACTGTTTGTTTAAACCTCTGTATAACCGGCCTGCGGACCGTTTTATATAGACGATTATTTCAGTCATTATAGTATGACTATAATGCATCGATCTGTATCCATTAGCTGGAAAATCGTTGTGCAGGGTGCAGCTGGGTGTGGTTTTGTTATGCACGTCACATCGCAGTTTTTAGATCGGCTAGCCCTTCGGTCACGGGTTTGTGTGAGAAGGTCTGGGGTCTGACGCCACGATCGTGACAACGTGCTTAGCGTCATATCCAGAGGTTGTCTTTGGGAAATAGACATATGAGTGCTGCTAGCATTTCTGCAGAGGTTGAAGGGGTGGGGGGGCAGCCTGTCCGTGCTCAGACCATACGCCGCACACTGCATCAAATTGGCCTGCATGGCTGTCATCCCAGAAAGAAGCCTCTTCTAAAGATGATGCACAAGAAAGCCCGCAAACAGTTTGCTGAAGACAAGCAAACTAAGGGCATGGATTACTGGAACCATGTCCTGTGGTCTGATGAGACCAAGATAAACTTATTTGGTTCAGATGGTGTCAAGCGTGTGTGGCGGCAACCAGATTAAGAGTACAAAGACAAGTATGTCTTGCCTACAGTCAAGGATGGTGGTGGGAGTGTCATGGTCTGGGGCTGCATGAGTGCTGCCGGCACTGGGGAGCTACAGTTCATTGAGGGAACCATGAATGCCAACATGTACTGTGACATATTGAAGCATGATCCCCTCCCTTCGGCGACAGGGCCGCAGGGCAGTATTCCAACATAACGACCCCAAACACACCTCCAAGATGACCACTGTCTTGCTAAAGAAGCTGAGGGTAAAGGTGATGGACTGGCCAAGCATGTCTCCAGACCTAAACCCTATTGAGCATCTGTGGAGCATCCTCAAATGGAAGGTGGAGGAGCGCAAGGTCTCTAACATCCACCAGCTCTGTGATGTCATCATGGAGGAGTGGTAGAGGACTCCAGTGGCAACCTGTGAAGCTCTGGTGAACTCCATGTCCAAAAGGGTTAAGGCAATGGTGGAAAAAAATGGTGGCCACACAAAATATTGACACTTTGGGCCCAATTTGGACATTTTCACTTAGGGGTGTACCAGCCATTAATGTCTAAATTGTTGCCAGCAGTTTAGACATTAATGGCTGTGTGTTGAGTTATTTTGAGGGTACAGCAAATTTTACACTGTTATACAAGCTGTACACTCACTACTTTACATTGTCACATGAAAAGATCTAATAAAATATTTACAAAAATGTGAGGGGTGTACTCACTTCTGTGAGATACTGTATATATATTGAACATCTCATTCATAAAGAGTGGAATTTATGCCCCTGCATCAAGCAGGAGGTAATGTGCACCGAATCACGCTTCTAAACAAAGCTGCATTATGGCACAACATTCCGCTTATGATGTTGTCACTCAATATCAGAAAGGCGTTTGATTTTCTCTCCTGGCCCTATTCATTTTACATTCTACAACAATGGGGCTTCAGACCACAGTTCTGTAACTTTGGAGTCACTCTATATTCCTCCTCTACAGCCCACATTAAACCCTGGTTCACATCAAATGCATCGTACTATTTCAGCTGAAGTAGCTCAATATCAAAGCCACCGGTCTGTGCGATTTCACATGCGGCTTCCCAACACAGATGTCAATGCAAGTCGCCCATGAAAATGCCAAAAATGGTGCAGGAAACTTTCTCAAAATCGGTGCAAGTCAGAGTCGCACCGATTTGAACGGTTCCATAGGCACAAATAGGGTGCGACTTGTCATGTGAATTTGAACTGTCAAATCACTTTGGTGTGAATTTGTTGCTGACTTCAAGTCTGTAACTTTCCCCATTTTTAGAGGTACGTGGCAAGGTTGTCCACAATGTTTTTTGTTCTGGCAATAGAGCCCCTAGTGTAGGGGGACCACTCAGATATTACTGGTTCGACTATAGTAGGACACCAACATAAACTGAACTTTTTCACAGATGATATAATGCTGTTCACCACCAATCCAAGTATCACTCTCCCTAATTTCCTAGCCTTCGTACATCAATCCAGCATCCAATATCTTAAACATTTCCCTACCAGATTGGCAAGTGTGGTGATTACAGGCTTGTTATTCTTATCACTGGAACCCATACACCTCTCATATTTTGGGAATTTCCTCACCTCATCATACAATCTGTAATTTCCACCCCTCTTCTGTAAACTCAAAAGTTTACTAGCTGCTTGGAAGGAATACCTGTCATCTTGACTAGGCTGCACTCACAGTGACCTACTTAGCAAACTTTTTTACCTGTTCCAACTATTTCCAGTAGGGACGCCATCTTCTGTCGTGCAGAACCTACAACAGCAGATTCGGAAATGTATCCAACGCACCAGAATAGCTAAGCACACGCTATACCATAGTCGGTCTCATGGAAGTCATCTTCCAGGACAGCTTACATGAGATAGAGGGAGAGACCCCCCCCCCCACCTAGACCGGAAACACATGCTCCACATCAATAAAAAGACCTTATCCCCATCAGTCCCTCAGTTTGTGTTTGTGTTTCCTCCAGCCAGATAGGACCACAACCTTGCTTTGTATATTTCCGCTAGGCCATCATGCTAGGTGGCAGGGGCCTCCCAGGCTCAGTCCTCCTTCAACAGAAGCAATGATCCTGAGAAGCTACTGACACCTGGGTCCTGGGACAAGTATTGCACTGGTGGTGGCTACCAGGTTTTTAGAGACCCCTTTTCCCTTTATTTGTCTAGGTGTCTCCTCCGGGGTATGGGGGAAGAATCACTGGTTTGCTGCGGCTGTAAGGACTAGGGAGTTTCTTCCCCAAAGGATCCACTGGATCAGGGTGCTCAGTACTTGTTCAATTGGTCCCAGTTGTATACAGCGTGTGGTGGCGTGTGCACTGCAGCCGCCGGAGAAGACAGGGGAGTCAATTCCACCACTTGACTCTGAAGTAATTTCCGCAAGGGGTGGAAGTGTGGGGCCACCATCTTTGTAGTGGGTAGCAGTAAGCTGCAATGCAAGCATGTTTAACGGAGCACACAAATCCTAAAATCAGGACGCCGGATCAACAGTGCCAGCAGATGGACAAGGGTACATGGACAGAATCCCATTGGTCTTCTATTTTAGCCAGACAAGGAGGTCCGGATGTGTCAGGGCCTGGGTCCGAACCTGGGTCTTCTGCGGTGAGAGGCAATGTTTCTTCTTGCTGAGCCACCTGGAATGCTGGACAGCTCCCTTGACAATTATTTGGATGATCCTGCCTTGACCTTATTTATCTTGAACCTTGAACCCCTTGCTCCTCCCATGAACTTCCTGATAAAAGCCATGTCTCTGCATTTCCTGTTTGCCAGGTTATTGTGCCTTCTCCAGCCAGTATCTCGCTTGTCTCTCTTGCTGCCGTCTATACTTTCGCTACCGACCTTTGGCTTGTTCCTGGACTACGATTTTGCCTCATCCTCATCTACTACCGCTTGTTACCGACTCTTGGCTTGACTGACTCCGCTTCTGCTAGATCCCTACCTGCTCTATCTGCTATTGGATGCCGGCTTGCTCATTCCCTGGTGGGGTGATCCTGAGAACTGCGACCTGGTACTAACACGCAGCTAAATCCATCTCCACCATTAGGAGCTCTGGTGGAAACCGGTTAGTGCTTAGACCCCGCACCTCAGGTGAGCCTGCGTCATTTCCCAGGGTGACCTGCTGGTGTACCTATCCTGCTGGTTTCAGGTAAGCCTTACACTGCTATAGCAACTGGTCTCTGAACTTGACCCCTGACCGTGACAGAACAATCTGGCCCAAATATGGAGGCCACTATAACAATCGTTGTGGCTCCTCTTAGGCAGCAAATTGCTGAGCTGCAGGAATTCGGGGTTACCCATCAAGAAAGAGTTGCCAAACTAGAAAGCATAGTGGATAGGCAACAGGGAGAGATTCAGATTCTGCAGAGACAACTGCTGAACCAAGATGATACCAAATCACATATGCCCCAGCCCCAACCATCTAAGTTTAATAGAGACCGCCGCCACTACAGGGGTTTCCTTACTCAATGTCGTATATTTTTTTTACAAATGCACCCTGCTGCATTTCCTTCAGAGAAAAAGGTAATGTTTACTAGCTGCTTGAAAGGAATACCTGTCCTCTTGACTAGGCTGCACTCAGTGACCTACTTAGCAAACTTTTTTACCTGTTCCAACTATTCCCAATAGGGACGCCATCTTGAATACCCCCTATGAATACGTGTGGTTGCACGAAACGCGTCGGAGAGGAGCTACAGTGCAGTGACGTCACGCCGCCGGCACCACGTGGGTCCCGGCGGCCATCTTGGATTATCTGGTCAGTAACTGTTTTTTACTCTCACGCTTGCTGGATGGAATAAATCATTATTATCAAGCAGTATCATGCTATTGGGCCTCCTTTCTTTCTGGGGCTCCTTGTGAGCTTCCTACCACCCACAGAGTCACGTTTAAGGAGGACAGAGCCATGCTTAATAACTGAGTGAGCAGAGCACGGGAACAGACCAGACCACACTTAAGAGGGATTCCTGGATTTAAACCTTAAGAGGGGTTATCTCTTACATGCGCACATTGATTGCGCATCTGGTGAGTGCGCAGTCTTTTATCAGTTTGGATACCACCACGTTTTGAATTTACCATAGAGATCTTCATGATCTTCTCAGCACTCAACCCACTGGGATATTGTGGACTGGGCATTCACTATTATTACTGATTAGTCACGACGCAGTGACAGGAAAAACTTATGTGTGGACTTTACCTTTTGCACTTTGTGTTTTGCACCATAGTGTGTTATGTACAATAATTTATGCACACCGAGACACTTGTTTTTATAGCAATTTAAGTATTTTATTCATTTATTTATGTTATATGCATTATTTATGATCCCCCAGCGCTGCACCCCCTGCTTATATATTTGTTCTGAGGTTGTTTAGTACCTTTTGGTGTTCAGCGGTCACAGTGACTTTCAGCGATCACTTACCCATTACCTGAATAACAGAAATATGTGAACCAATACTTACAACAAGTATGGTACAGAAGTGAATAGATCCTAAGTGGGATCTGGGGTGATGGTGGATAGTAAAATAAAAAAAGAAAGTAGTCCAAACTGGGACTAATAAGTGATATGTCCAAAAATTGGACTCAAATCAAGGAAAACGCATAAACATGCAAGTGAATATCTCTGCAATACCAAATGTGCATAAACACTACATAAAAAATGAATTATTAATTAACCCCAAACACTAAATAGTGTTTCCATACAGAAGATATATAAATCAAATATATATCAAAGGAACAAAAAAATATATATATGCAATAGTGGAAATATCCGTGTGACTTTTATGACAATGAACATGCAACATAAACGCATGACACAAAACAAAAAATATGTGAAAAAAGTCCAAAATGGTGCCAACAACACCACGCAATCCAGAAAAAGAAAGACACTTGTGCCCATGGATGGTGAATGTGGGTAACCACAGAAGAATATCCTTAAGTAGCTGAATTAGCCGCTCACCTCCTTGCTTTGACCCGCAGGGGTCAAAACACTTTTGGGATCACAAAACTGGATCCTCTATGTATATGATTCCTCTGTCACTGCATACCTTCCCCTGCAACGATCTCCCTCTCAGGGATGTGTGTATTGGTGGCAATATCCTCTCCAGGTATACGGGTGGGGTGTAAGCCGATCTTTCAGTAAAAAACATAGGTAGAACTTCCCATAGTGTATTACCTTTTATTGCATTCAAAATGAGCAAAGTATTCCAAATTTTGCACTCACAGTGTTATCCTTGCTCAACAAGCATTTAGAACCTCATGTTCTGGGTGTATTTGCATGGGTATACTTGCTGGGTGTAGTAAAATGGCGCCCGCGCAGGAAGTGCGTCACCGCGTGCCTACGCGTTGCGTCACGTGGTCTCGTGACCCCGAGGAAGACACGAGACCACGTGACGTAACCCAACGCGTAGGTACACAGATACGCAGCTTCTGGTTTTGAGGTGATGCACTTCCGGTGTAGGACACCATCTTAGCACACCCAGGAAGTACCGCATGGATGCAGCATACCCACACACAGTGGGAGGAGGGGATCTGCATTAAAAAGCGAGTGGTCTTCCAATTTAATAAAGGACTGTCTTGCTCAAAATTAGTGCACTATGGAGGATCTCTTTTATTGCTCACTGTCATGGTGAGTAATATTCTGCAGAGTACCTATACAGAGGGTCCTGGAGATTGCAGTGGAAAGATATTGGAGGAGGATCATTATCAGGGAACCATAGGTGATCCTGAAGGCTTGCTGGAGATATATTGAAGGAGGAGAGCTATTATCTGGTGATGTGAAGGATCCAGGGTGATCCTGAATGCTTTTTGGCCCTTTGTGGTCACATAAAGGAAGTGAGGAGGCACTGCAGCTGGAGTGGAAAAGGTGTGTGCTGGCACTTTCACGAATTCATCACGTATTGCACGTTGCATGTTTTAAAACACTTAATGTTGCAATTCATGGTCTTAGAGTGTGTCAAGAAAGGAGATATTTTATTTGTAATTTGTACTTACAAATCAACCAGCATTAATTTTTTTATAAAAAATACAAAAGATAAATATGAATAAATAAATATAAACATAAGCATATCCTTCATGCAGGAAACGTAAAAGTCCAGGAACTTCCTGGAAGAAAAGGAAGCCTTTATGGCCTACAACACAAAAGTCCATACCTGGAAAAGAAACATGGAAGACAAGGCCTCTATGGCCCAGACAATAGAAAAAAAATAACTTTTGTTTTTAACAGGCTTTTATGGCCAAGACACAAACTATATACAATTTCCATCCTCCACAGATGGCCTTTATGGCCAAACACTGCAAGACTTTACTTGCTGACTTAGAAAAAAAAACAAACAAACATATACCCTAAAGAAGATTAAGGAACACAGATTTTCAGTACCTGCAGCCTTCCATCAAAAGGAACATACTTCCAAAATCTAGGGGGGTGATAAGGGGAAAATAGGGACAGATACCACCACCCGAGATCAACAGGCAGCAGCTACAGGCCCGATGTTCCTCCACGCCTCCATCCAAGCCTTTCGCCGCCACCTGTCTTTCTCAAGGCCCCCGAATCTTCCCAACCTCACCAAGAATGCCACACACCACCACTTGGACGGGGAGGACTTTCTGCCGGATGGAGACTGACACCGTGCATTCCACATTTAGTAACGGACTACTAAACTGACTAAGAACAAAGTGTCTAAATCAAAATCCAGACGACTTTCGAATGCTCCATACACCCACTCCGCATAAGACATGCGGTGCAGGAAAGGAACACCCAGAGCCCCACCCACCTCTTTATACACCTCTAGGTTAAAGGGGCACTGAAGCAAGAAGTGGTCCATAGTCTCCACTTCACCCAGACACTCCGACCTCAGACAACCATGGTCATCCGGAGGACAGTACTTCAAGTTACCCCTCACGTAGAGCCTACCATGGAAAGCGAGCCAGGCCTGGTCCCTAAATTTCAAGGGGACCCGTTCCAGATTTATTAAGCGCAAGCCCTCCCTCATAATATGGCCTGGGCAATCTTTCAAGGCCAGCGGCACATGGAAAGCGGTTGCCACAATCCTCTCACCCAGGAGTTTCCTAGGGAGAGATCTGACCTCCTCCGCCGTCACATGCCACCGCCGGAGTAACTTCAGGCTCGGGGGCTACATAATCCGGGAGCTTGCCGTGCTTGACCCGCAGGCTTTCACTGGCCCACCACTCTCCCAACAGCTCAGAAAGGGTGTTAGGGATCCGGATATGGCCAGAAATGTGTGGACTGACACAGGGAAGTAGCAGGCTTCAGGAACACAGGCGTAGTCAGGCTGGAGAGGTGGAATGGTCAGGCAGGCCGTAAGGTACTGTCAGGTGCCGCCTGGCAGTGTCACTAGCAGCCCACAGCACGGATTTCCTCAGGGCGCTGGGTCTAAGTTCCAGCCTGCTATTCACCAGGGCCCCTGATGGTGGGGATGGACTTGGTGCAGACTGGAACCAGGTCGCGACCCCTGAGTGCTTCCGGCTGTGGTAGAGAGTACTGGCAGGGGAGTGCAGGAACGGAGTCTGATGGGAAGAGGCAGGCAGACTTACTAAAGGTGATCCGTGCGGGATGGATGGATCGTTGGGTGAAGTAAGCGTAGTCAGACAGGCCGGGTCAGCAACGTGCGGGCAGTGAGGTACCGGAGGAGCAGGCAGAGAATAATCAGGGTCACAAGCCGGGTTCAATAACTCACGGGCAGCGCGGTACCGAGGATCAGGCAGAAGGATGGTCAGGCAAGCCAAGGGTTCAACAGGAGACGGGCAGCAGAGGTCAGGATCAAAGCAGGGTCAGCAACTAGGCAGATAAGCAGGAACACAGGATACCAGGTACAGGGGCTCATGGGAAACATTACACCAAGGCCCTGATCACAGGCCTGGTCATTCCTTAAATACACTTCCTGCAATCAGCTTCAGGTGTTGGCTGACTGCAGGAGTGAGCTTCTGGCTGCTGAGAGAACCCGCTGGTCAGCCCTGGTACTGCAGCCCACACGGCAGGAGAGTCCCACCACCAGTGCTGAGTCCATTCCTGACAAAGGGTCTGAACCAGATCCGGAACAGCCCTACCCATGCAGGTGGTCTCTCTGCCAGCATATTACCAAAGTTATGTTTCATGAACATCAGAGAAAAGAAACCTATCGGGTTGACCATACCTAGGTCACCCTGCCACCTGGATGAGTAAGTTACATCCCGCTTAACAAGGTTCAGCCTGTTCCCCCATAACATCTGGAAGAAGCAGCTGTAGATCCTCGTATAGAGCAATTCTGGCAAAAGACAGACAAAGCTGACATATAAAAAGATGGGAACCAGGAAAGTCTTAATCAAGTCAACCCTTTCCCTTAAGGAGAGCCGCCACCCCTTCCAACACCTCACTTTGACCTCGGCATCAGACAGCCTAGCCTCCCAATTTGATTTGCTGTAATCAGCAGGACCGAAATTGATTTCTAGGACTTTTATACTCTGCTGAGGCACTGGGAAGGTGTCCGGGAGTAAGAAGTTCTCACCATCCCTACCCATCCAGAAAATTTCACACTTATCCTGGTTGACCTTTGAGCCTGACACCTCAGAATACTGATTCATCACCGAGACTACCTCCTGCGCCTCCTCAGTCCCGGAGATGAAGACAGAAACGTCATCAGTGTAAGCAACGACCTTCAGAGAGGGGCACCCACCGGCACCCTGCCCAACGCCCCACCATCCAACCTACTGACGAAAGGATCGATGGCGAAGGCATAGAGCAAGGGGCTCAGCGTGCACCCCTGGCGCTCACCAGATCCGATCACCTCTTCTGCTGTAATTACCCCTGTCAAACTTGCCGGCGGGACATTACCTTCCAAACACGGTGTAGATTCCAAAAAGCTCAACATCCTTGTCCGGTCAAGGCTCTTCACACTCAGTAAGTCCTCATAAAAGGACCTAGAGACCTCCAGGATCCCTGACCTGGATTTTGTCAGGGACCCTGTACTATCCCTTAAGGCAGAGACCGTTTTAACCGCTGCGCTCTGTTTACAGTTCTGAAAAGGGTTGGGAGAGTGATATTTCCCATAGTCCCTCTCCAGAACCAAAGAGGCGTGCCAGTCGTATTGGAGCTTCCTGAGGAGAAGTTTAGCCTCCGAGATTGCCCCAGAATCTCCACTGCTAGAGACAAGGCGGTCGAGCTTCTTCCGCAACCGTTGGTAGGCGTTGTATCTATCAAGCTGTTTTCTTTTCCCTATGGCCTTGAAAAACCTGCCAATCCGCAACTTCACAACCTCCCACCACTCTGACTTACTGTTGCAAAAATCCAGCAACGTCACCTGAGCCTGAAAGGACTCGAAAGATCGTCTCACCTACTCGTCTTCCAGTAGAGACAAATTCATTCTCCAGATGCCCTTCCCTCTCAGTGACGCATCTGAAACATTCAAAGTCACAGTAAGCATAAGGTGATCAGAGAACTCCACCGCTCGACACTCAGGTGCCAAGAAGGCAGAGTTCTCCTTTAAAAAAACCTGTCTATCCTACTCTGACTGCTACCTCTCCTAAACATGAAACCAGTGCTGTCTGGGTTGCTCTTAACCAAGGCATCCACCAGACCTGCTTCCCTGACTATTGAATTCAAAAAGACGCTATCATATCCCAGCCTGTCATTGGAGCCCCTCCTGCCCTTGGGCCTAGTTATGGTATTGAAGTCACCTCCAAAGACCACCAGCCAGGATGTAAATAAGAAAGGCTTGATCCTTGTGAAGAGACATTTCCTGTCCCATTTGGACTGCGGTCCATAGATATTAATTAGGTGCAGTTCCTGACCCCTCACAAGGACATCCAAGATCAGACATCTTCCAATCTCCACCTCAATTACCCGCCGGCACGTTACCATACCAGTAAAAAGCACCACAACTCCGCTGTAAGGCTCGGCCACAAGACACCAGAAACATGGACCACACCTCCACTCCCGCTTGACTAGATGTATATCAGCCAAGCTGGGCAACCTGGTCTCCTGCAAAAATAAAACATCAGCATCAATACTGCTGAGCATAAATAAGCCTGTTTCTCTAGCACTTACAGATTTTAGGCTGGCAACATTAATGGTTGCCACCTTTATCGGAGCGGGAACTGCCATTAAGGTAATTGAGAATGGCGCTTCTTAACCTTCCTTTTGCTTTTCTTGGAAGGGTCCCTTGACCTCTTCAGAGACCCCCCCCGGATGATTCTACTGGAATCCTAACTGGGTTTGTAGACTCAACCAGGGCAACCTCAGGGACCACAGAAACCTCCTCCACCTCCCCAGGGCCTGCCCCAGAAGGCAGGGTGGCCTTCACTACCTCCTCCGCCGCATCCTCGGCATCCAGCCTTTCTAATTCAGCTGCTAACTCCCTATCTGAGATGTTACGGAGGGCTTCAGGACATGAATTATAGGAATGCCCCACAGAACCACACAAGTTGCACCTTATTACGCTGCAATCCATAGCCAGGTTCCCAGTCTCCTGGCACAAGGAGCAGCGCATCACTGGACAGGTGGCAGCAAAATGCCCCTTGGCACTACACCGGTGACATACCCGCGGTTGGCCGGGATAAAAAATAATTAACCTATCCCTGCCAAGGAAGGTAAAGGAAAGAATATGCTGGAGCATATTCCCCTCCACCCTCAAGCAGTTGGTTTTCGTCCATCTGCCTGTCCAGATAACCCTTTCATCCGTAATTTTACTCAGGGGTGCCATAACATCCCCATATCTCCCCAGCCACACCACAATATCTGCAGGGGGATCGACTTATTTCTCACCAGAACCGTGATTTTCTTGACCACGTTCTGGCGAGAAATCAATTTGGGAGACAGACCAACCCACCTCGGGCTACGGGCATAGATGGAATCGTATCTTTGCCAAAAAAGATCTAGCAAGTCTGGCCGCATAAAAGACACGTCGTATTCGCCCGTACCTACTGGGGCAATGAAAGCAAACAGATCCGTTGCTTTATAACCCATCTCAAGAATACGATTGATTACTTCCCTCCGACCTAAAGGGGGGCCCTCCCCTGTCCATTTTAACTGGACGACATTTCTGCGGGCAGCAGATGTCGGTAGGTTGCCTGCCCTAGCTTGCAGTGGCCTGGCCGGCCCCTGACCACCGCTAACCACCGCCGAGTAGCTTAAAGCGGGTGTAACTGCGGGGGCGCTCCCAACAGAGGGAGTAGGGTCCGAGGAGACCACAGCCAGGGCAACAGAAGGAGCCTGAACCTGAGGACCATGGACCACCGGCTCAGACCCCTGAACCCAGGGACCCGGACTACCAGAAGGGGGACTGGACAATGCAGAGCCCTGGGGGACCCGCACCTGCACCTCAGAAACAACTACAGGGGAACTAAGCAGTGCCTGGCCCGCAAGGACTTGGGTTTGGGAACTCAGCCCACCAGATGGGGACCCCAATGGGACAGACACAACCCCAACACCTTTCACAGCCTTCAAGGGGGCGGAGCCACCAGGAGCCTGCACTGGGGGGACAGAGGAACCCGGACCACCCGATCCCTGCACTATAGGTATAGCCCCAGACATATTACCAGCAGGGACGTCCATTGGCGCGTCACCGCCAGACTTTGCAGAGTCCTGCAGCACACCTTCGGCCATCAGCACGCCATCTTTTACTAACACAGAGCTTCGCAGGGAGCTGGGGATCCTCTTCAGTTGGACGAAGACCGCCCGATCCTTCTTCGCCGGCTTACGCGGCATATTCTCTTCGTCACTTCCGGAATCCTCGGAAGTGAACTGGAAGTGGTCACTTCTCAACGCCCGCTCCATTTCCTGGACGAAGTTGAGCTTTCCCGTGGTCTCTGCCTCCTCCACTTGCGTTCCCCAATCCGCGCTCTGCTGCCCGAGGGGGAGGGAGCTTGACTCACGCATGGCCTCGGTGTCCTCCATATTGGCCGTTGCCACTTCCGAAATCGATGCGGCGAGCTCAGCCAGCCCCTGCATCGGCTCACCTCCCATCACCGATGCATCTGACAGCTCCTCCATGGAGGAGACCTCGTCCTCAGGGCCTCTTGCCGCCGCCACACACTTGCTCCTAGCCGCTTTGAAGCGGCTATCGTTTGCATACTTCTCCCTCAAGACTGCTCTTTTTCTTGAGGGCCGCCACATACTTCCCTTGGATGGAGACCCTCTGATCTAAGGCCTGCAGACCAGGCTTCATCGCCTGTCTCTTGGCGCTCCACACACTGTCATAAGTGGAACGTAGCTTTTTAAGCTCCAAATTTGACCAATTTGGCCTCCTCCTTCTCCACCATCTTAATCCGGGTGACCACACGGTCTCTGTACTCCGCATGACCCTCCCCCTTCTTTGGGGCTGTTCCCAGGTCCTCAATGGTGGAGAGATCGGGACCGGTACTAGGCCCCTCAGGGGGCCTTCCTCCTGCAGGGCCAGGCCTAGGAGCAGACATCCTCCCTGGGCTGGCTGGGACAATCAAGCCCCTGGCTTTTCAGGCCTTCCTGGAACTCAGCAGAGCTCTCCAACTTGCAACCACACCCGTCAGGAAAGGAAATTTTGTTTATTGATGGTCTATCAACCAGCCAATACAAACATTTTCTTATAAAAAATACAAAAGTAGAAAAATAAATATATGCATAGCTACATTACTTGCATGTAACCACAGAAATCAAAACTTAAAGTCTAACAGAAAGTCCACACCGTAAATGTATACTTGGACCTATTCGGTCAATAAAGGACATGCATACCTTAATAGCCAAGAAAAAGGCCTTTATGGCCATATCAGAAAAAACAGTAATACATAGCATATTCACAAACACATTACATAACCGAGACTAAGGAACATAGACCTTCAGGTCCACGTGGCCTCTCTTCAAAAACGCAGCTTCCAACAAAACCTAGGGAGTGTCAGAGGAGAAACAAAGGATAGCCCCAGCACCCAGAGGTCAACAAGCATCGACAACCAGCCTGAAACCCCTCCACGCCTCTATCCAGGCCTCCCGCCACCACCCGTCTCTCTCAAGACCCTGAATTTTGCCCACCTCACCAAGGATGTCATGCACTACCACCGGGACAGGAAGGACTTTCTGCCGCAGGGACACCTGGCACCGTGCATTCCACGTGAAGTAACGGACAACTAGGCTAACTAAGAACAAAGTGCTCAAATCAAAATCCTTGCGGTATTGCAATGCTCCATATACCCACTCTGCAGAACACATGCAGTGCAGGAAAGGAACGCCCAGGGCCCTCCCCACCTCTTTATAGACTGCCACATTGAAGGGGCACTGAAGCAGGAAGTGGTCCATGGATTCCACCTCACCACGACACTCCGCTCTCGGACAACCACGGTCATCCAGAGAGCGGTACTTCAAGTTCCCCCTCACATACAGTCTGCCATGGAAGCCGAGCCAGGCCTGGTCCCTAAACTTGAAGGGAATCCGCTCAGAATTTATTAAACGCAAACTCTCCCGCAAGATATGACCTGGGCAATCCCTCAAGGCAGCGGTGCGTGAAAGACATTAGACACAATCCTCTCACCCAAGAGCCTCCTGGGAAGGGACTTGATGTCCTCCGCCGACACACACCACCGCCTGAGTGTTTTCAAGCTCGGGCAACGTAAGTCGGGAGCTTACCATGCTTAACCCTCAAGCTTTTCACTGGCCCACCATCCTCCCAACAGCACAGATAAGGCCTAAACCAGTTCCGGAAGAGACTTACCCATGCAGGAGAACTCTCTGCCAGCATGTTTTCACAGTTGTGCTTCAAGAACACCAGAGAGAAGACCACTGGGTTGACCATACCTAGGCCACCCTTCCGCCTGGATAGATATGTCACATCCCGCTTCACAAGGTTCAGCCTGTTTCCCCATAATAGCTGGAAGAAACCGCTGTAAATCCTTGTATAGAGATTCCGGCAAGATACAGACAGTACTGACATACAGAAATATGGGGATCAGGTAAGTTTTGATCAGGTCTACCCTTTCCCTTAAGGAGAGCCGCCACCCCTTCTAGCACTTCACCTTGATCTCGTCATCAGACAGCCTGGCCTCCCAATTTGATTTGCCATAATCGGCACAGCCAAAATCGATGCCTAACACTTTAACTGTCTGCTGGGGCTCTGGGAAGGTATCCGGAAGTGAGAAGCGATCACCCTCCTCACCCATCCAGAGAACTTCAGACTTGTCCTGATTATTCTTGGACCCCGACGCCTCGGAATATTGCTCTATCTCCGAGACTACCACCTGCGCCTCTTCAGTCCCGGAGACAAAGACAGAAACGTCATTGGCGTAGGCAATGACCCCCAAAGGCGGCTCCCCAGGAATGCCCACCGGCACCCCACCCAGTGCTCCGCCGTCTAACCTCCTTATGAAAGGGTCAACCGTGAAAACAGAGTAAAAGGCTCAGAGGACACCCCTGGCACACCCCCGAACCAACCTCAAAGGGCTGCCCAATCCAACCATTCACCAGCATGAAGCTCTCCGCCCCGTTATACAAGGTCTTAAGCCAGCCAATAAACCTCCCCTCCAGGCCATATCTATCAAGGAGAAGCTAGAGATACTCATGGTCCACCCCGATCAAAAGCCTTAGCCTGATCCAGTGTCAGCAAGTACTTTCCCAAGCCTTCAGCCCTGGACCGCTCCAAGACCTCCCGGACAGCTAACACCGCTGAGAATGTGCCTTTGCCCTGAACCGAGCAGTGCTGCTGACGGGAAAGCAAGGTGTCTGCGACTGATGCCAGGCGCCAAAAAAGGATCTTAGCCAGGATCTTCCTATCGATATTGAGAAGGCTGATGGGGCGCCAGTTCCCAATCATCGAAGGATCCTTACCTTTTGACAGCAAGATTACAGCAGACTTTCTCATGGAGGGGGGAAGCGAACCTTCCTCCAGACAGCAATTAAAGACCTCCACCAGATAAGGCGCCAAGCTGGACTTGAAACATTTATAAAATTCTTCTGTCAACCCGTCTGGCACAGGCGTCTTTTAGGGGCCAGACTCTCTATGGCATTGAACACTTCTACCCCCGTAATCTCGGCTGTCAAACTTGGAAGCGGGACGTCACTCCCCAGACCTGCTGTAGAATCCAAGAAACCCAACATCCTCGCTCGGTCAAGATGCTTCTTACCAAGAAGATCCTTGTAAAAGGACCTTGAGACCTCCAGGATCCCTGATCTGGATTTCATCAGAGACGCCGTACTATCTCTCAGGCCTAGGACCGTCTTAATCGCTACACCATGCTTGCAGTTCTGGTAAGGGTCGGGTGAGTGGTACTTCCCGTAGTCCCTCTCCACAACCAAGGAGACATGCCGGTCATATTGATACTTCCTGAGAAGGAGTTTCACCTCAGAGATTGCCCCAGGATCTCCACCACATGAAACAAGGCGATCGAGCCTCCTCCGTAACCGCTGGTAGGCAACATATCTATCAAGTTGTTTCTTCCTCCCTAGGGCCTTGAAAAACTCGCTGGCTCGCCGCATAGTAAGCTCCCATCACTCTGACTTACTATTGCAGAAATCCAGAAGAGTCACCTGAGCCTGGAAAAAGTCCTCGAAGGATTGTCTCACATCTTTGTCTTCCAGCAAGGTCGAATTCATGTTCCAGACGCCCCTCCCCTTCAGCGGTGCATCTGAAACATTCAAGACCACAGATAGCATAAGGTGATCGGAAAACTCCACCGCTCGACACTCAGGTGCCGAAAAGGCAGAGTCCCCCTTCAAAAAAAAACCTATCTATCCTGCTCTCACTATTGCTACGCCTATATGTGTACCCCATGCTGTCCGGGCTGCACTTAAACAGTGCGTCCACCAGACCTGCATCCCTGACCGCTGCATTGAGAAAAACGCTGTCATAGCCCAGCCTGTCAGAGGAGCCTTTCCTGTCTTTAGGCCTAGTGATAGTGTTAAAGCCACCCCCAAAGACAACCTGCCGGGCCGTAAAAAGGAAAGGCTTAATCTTTGTAAAGAGGCATTTCCTTTCCCACTTGGACTGCGGGCCATAGATATTAATCAAACGCAGGTCCTACCCCTTCACAGAGACGTCCAGGACCATGCACCTTCCAATCTCCACCTCAATAACCTACCGGCATGTTACCATACCGGTAAAAAGGACCGCAACCCCACTGTAAGGCTCAGCCGCAAGAGACCAGAAGGAGGGCCCACGCCTCCACTCCCTCTTTGCCAGGTGTATGTCAGCAAGGTTGTTCAGATGGGTCTCCTGCAAAAATAAAATGTCAGCGTCAATTTCACTGAGCAAAAATAAGGCTAAATTACGAGCGCTCACAGACTTCAAGCTGGCAACATTAATGGTTGCCACTTTTACTGGGGTGGGAACTGCCATCAAGATGATTGAGGTGGGCATTCCTTAGCCTCAACTTCCCCTGCTGGGGACCCCTGCAACTCCTGGGGACCCTCAGAATCAATAACAACAACCTCCGCCTGATCCATGGAATTAGTACTATCCTCTCCATGGTCAGACAGAGTCCCAAACATATTTTATACCGCAATATCCAACAGGTCCGAAGAGCTGGAAAACCTTGCTGGAGAAAGGACAACTCTATTCCTCCTGACTCTCTTCCACCCCCCAGCCGGGATCCACTCCTCCGCATCCCCAGCAGAAGGGGCCACCTTACTCTCCTCCTGAACCTGAGGGGATACCACCACCCTTTCAGCAGCCCTCCTCCCACTTATACTAGCCCCCCTCCGCCCTGGAGCCTCTACCCACCGCTGAGGGGATGCCCAGACTCCGACGCCTTAAAGGCACAGCTACCTCCATCCGCCCCACGGGCAGCCTCCGCCAACAAGGAACCCTTGATGGGCACAATGCACACACGAGGGTTGAGGTTAAGACATGGACAGGGAAGCAGGCAACACAAGTGACGAGACAGATGACACAGACAAGGGGGGCACAGAAGGACCCACAGACACAGGGGAAGACCCACTAGAAGCCGGAACAACAGGAAGAGACACAATGGGGGACTCAGCCACAGAAACAGACCTTGTATCCCGACAGGGGGAGCATACTAGGGGTAAAGCCGGCGCAGCCATCTGGACCGCAGAAGAAGCCTCCTGAAGGGGGACAGAGTCCTCCGCGTCCATCCTCAGAAGCTCCTCCACCAGCTCACCCTGGTTGTGAATGGGCTTCCGGGCACAGGCTATAGGGATGCCCTAACACATTGCATAGGTTGCAGCGGATGATGCCGCAGCTCTTGGCTTGGTGGCCAAGCCCCTGGCACAGAGAACACCTCTGTGTAGGACACGAGGATGAAAAATGGCCCTTGTCACTGCATCGATGGCACAACTTGGGTTGACCCTCGTAGAAAACAATTATACGATCTCTGCCAATAAAACAGAGGATGGGATGTGCTGTACCACATTCTCGTACACTTTAAGTCTAACATGGGTCTTCCACCCACCCATCCAGGTGCCTTTCTCGTCAAGGACCTTACTCAAGGAGCCTAACACCTCCCCATACCTCTTCAGCCAAACCATCAAGTTAGCAGGGGGAATGGACTAATTTCTGACTAGAATTGTCACCTTCTTAGTCAGAGGCTGCCTGGATTTTACCCTAGGTGACAAACCCTCCCATTCCTTATCTGGATTATAAATGTGGTCGTACCTGTCCCAAAACAAATCGAGGTTCTCTGGTCTAACAAAGGATAAATCGAATTCTCCAGACCCTATGGGATTAATCAGGGCAAAAATCTCCTCCACTTTAAAGCCCACCCCCAAGATTTTATCCGCCACAGAACTCAGAGGGGGGACTACCACCCCCAGTCCACCTAAACTGGACCACATTCCTCCTAGCAAAAGAACTCCCAAAACTTGGCCGCACCAAAGGGGGGGACCTGCAGGGGAACCCCCACCCCTCCACCACCCAGAGCGGCCACATAGCTGACCTTAGGCTGTGCACCCCCTGACACCGCACCAGCATAAGAAACTCCAGCAACCAGGGAACCCCCGGGAGCCACGTTCACCCCACCACCACCAACCACTGCTGCAGCTATTCCTGGCTTAGCAGGGGCCTTAGCATGCACCGGCTGCACACCGCCCAAAGAGTCAGCTTGGCCGGCAGCCAACACACCAGAGGCCGCTGACCCTCCTACATCCCCTCCTGCAGGCTTAGGGGGAACAGACACTGGAGTAGGGACCCCCTCATCAGAAACATCAGCCTTTGTTAAGCAAACAATAGATGCAGATACAGTAGATACAATACCGTCCACGGCAGTCTTTGAAAACACGCTCTCGGCCGTTGCTGTAGGCAGACAGGGAGCCGATTCACCCTGCCCCTCATACACCTGTATGGAAACACCGCCCTCTGCAGCCGGCCTGAGCACGAAAGACAGTTTTCTCCTTAAGCCTTTCCTTGGGCTTCCGCGGGGCTACATCCATCCCTTCATCATCTGAAGAATCTTCCCTGAACTTGAATTTCCTTCCACCCAACAGGGACTCCAGCTCTCTAATAACTTGCAAGGTACCCACATACTCTGCAGAATCTTCAGCCCCCGATTCCTGGGCCACTTTACCAGGCGTGAGCATACCACTCACCTCCAAGGCAGATGAAGCAGGCATTTCCTCCTGCAGCAAAGATTTCCCAGCAAGCTGGCCATCCTCCTCCACAGCCACATCCATAGACTCCCCCGAGCTTACTTCAGCATCCGGAGCCTTCACACCTTTCCTCAT
The DNA here is from genome assembly GCF_062004578.1 of Staurois parvus. NCBI lineage: Eukaryota > Metazoa > Chordata > Amphibia > Anura > Ranidae > Staurois > Staurois parvus. Next base: position 94,811 of record NW_028318305.1, read on the forward strand.
GGACATAAACCTGGCTTAGTTTGCAAACTTTTCTTTAAAGCTGCCGCTTGTTTCCTTCAACGCAGCAACCAGCAGCACTTGGTTCTTAAATTTGTCTTCCATGGCACGGACCTCGGGCTTGTGCACGGATCTTTTGTTGCTCCAAGGCTTATCACAAACGGCCTTCTTTTTCCTGAGGTCCATACGCAGCTTGGCCAACTTCTCCTCCTCCTTTGCGATACGCAGCAGCCTTGCCGCGTTCTTGCTATGGTCAACCGCTAACTGCTCACCTTTCTTGGGGCCACCACCAAGGTCTTCAAAGGATGGGGCCACATCCTGACTGACTCCTTCCAAAGCCTTGGAAAGGCTGTTCCCGGGACCTCCACCCGGGCCTCCTCCTGGGCCTCTCCCAGGATCCTGCATGCTACTCGGTCAGTAGCTGGGACTCTAGGTCCTGGCTTTTTGGACCTCTGTGGAGCCCAGAGCACACTCACAGTGCAGCCACACCCTCCTCTGGTGATGCTGCGGCTCACCTGCTGTGTGGGCTGCAGTACCGGTGCTTGCCAGCGGGTGCTTTCAGCAGCCAGGATCTCACTCCTGTAATCAAGCCATCACCTGAGGCTGATTGCAGGAGGTGTATTTAAGCAGTACCAGGGCTGCAATCAGTGCCTTGGTGTTTTCCCATGTGCCCTGTTGTCCTGATCCTGTTTCCTGTCTTCTGCCTGCTTGACTCTCCTGCTTGACTCTGACTCTGCTAGAACTCCGCCTGCACCGACCCCCGCTATTCCTGACCATTCTCCTGCCTGCTTCTGTTGTACCTTATCTGCCCGATTGTTCCTGAACCGGCCTGTCTGACCACTCCACCTCTCCAGCCCTGACTACACTTGTACATATTAATATTAGTATAAGGTTTGGTTTTTGTTTGCACTGCATTTGTATATTTGTGCAGCTCTTAATAAATTTTATTATTTCATCATTTCTGAAGCCTGCTTTTCCCTGTGTCAGTCCACACATCTCTGGTCATACCTGCATCCCTGACATAACACCAAGGCCAGTCCTGACCAGAAGTGGCTGCACAGGGAAGCCATCTTGGCTTGTTATTTGTGAAGGATGCATCCTAAGGAGGTTGAGTACTTGTCTCTGCTAGTCTTAGAAGACCGAGAATACGGCTATCAGTTTCTGAAGGAGTATGCCAGGGATCAGCTGCTAGAGTGCATGCAGGTTGGTCATTCCCTAGTAGATCAGGGCAGGTTGTTTTCTGAGGTGCAGCCATTGATCCAGGCTTGTGCTGATTTGGCTTTGTCCAGTACCCCTGAAAGCAGGGATGACTTTTCGCCGCCATTCAGTGTGGATCAAGTAGAATCACTGGTATGGTTGTTGGAGGATGATTCAGATTGCTTCTTGGAGCATTATTCAGCATGTTCACAACATGTGCTATTGGATTGTATAAACGCAGTGCAGTCTTTGGTCAGACAGGCTATGTGTAAGCTGAGCTTTGTTCAACCAGTACTACAGACATGGTCAGATTTGTTACACCCAGCCTCAGTGTCTTGGAAATTCGCTTTTAACGAATTTCTCCTTACCGTGAGTACTCGCAGTTGGATGCGCAGCAATCCCCCATAGAGCTGTGGGAATCTCGCTTACCACGACTGCAGCTTAGCTCCACGATTCCTGCGCCTCCAACTGGGTTAGCTATCTCAGAATTGTGGGGAAATGGAGCTCCAGTTACCTAGGAATGATAACACGACACTCTCAGGTTGCTGTTGGAATTCACATAGAGGAAGTTTTCATTCTCAGCCTCTGGTTTTATTACAAACACACACACGCCCCCCCACATGAGTCGGGTCAATCCCCTCCCACAGAACAATGCAATGGGGAGTGCCTATACACAGGATGTACATTCCGATTGGAGCGTAGCCTTTCCTATTATCTATCACCAGTCCTCCCTTCCATGAGCTCTCTGAGGGAAGCAACCTTCCCCCTCCTATTAGCTCCTAGTGGTATGTAAATTCTCTGTACAAGCATCCCCTAGATTAAACAGTGTCAGTCTGTATCTGAATGGGCCCAATACGATCTTTATTAAAACACATCCATCCAGATACAGTTCAGGTCGGTAATGGTTTGTAAGATATACATGAGCCTACACACAGAGTTCACACCGCTTGGCGCCTTGCGGTACGAAGTCCATGTGGTACTATGCTGCTGATATGTGGATACAGGCCCGCGGCCTACCGTCGGCGGCACTCGCATCGAATGCCGAGGTGGTATACACGCCGGTCTATAAGCGCAGATCTGCCATCTCATCCATTACCGAGCTGAGTACTGTAATACATACATTGTAAATGCGCATGGCCCAATTGCAGCCTTCAGAGCTTTAATTAAGCCACACGAGAGACATATGAATAACACTAATATATGACACATTTAAAGTTCAACCTGTAAATACAAAATTTCTATGACATTCCCTCCTGTTTTATCATATTCTCCTCGTGTCCCTTCTTGATCTTCTTCAGCTTGATGAGTGTAGTCTCAAAACCTCAAACAGTCAGTCTTAGACCAGAGTTCTTATAGTTGTCCCTGAGAATAAAGCTCCACGGGGTACCTGGAACAACAAGACCCGACGCAGACTCAACACAAACAGGCTTGATTGAAGCAATGATCCTCAAGAGCGTTGGAACCTTCACTACAGGAAGGCTCTTGCAAAAACCACAAACAGACTTGTGGTATGAATAAGGCTTGTGATCCCATGGTGGTCTGGGGAGATCCAGCAGCAGATTCTCAAATTGCCCCTGCAGACGGGGCCACACAAGGCTGGTCTCAACCCAGGCAGTTTTCCAAATCGCAGACACAAACAATGATGAGGCTTGAAGCTTGCTTGGAGGTCTTGGAGAATGTGGTCTTCAGGGAGATAAATTAGAGTGAAGCCAGGACGTAATCTGCAGAGAAGGTGGTTGGTTGGTGAGGTCTTCCTGTGATCAGTGGTTGGAGTGGGATCCCAGGAGCAGGCATGGAGATGTGGTCGTCTGCCCGAGCTTGGCTTACACGGTCGATGAGGCAACAGGAACATCTCACCGCGGCATAATATAAGAGGCAGAGGAAAAAGAGAAGCATCAGGACATACACTCTCACTTCCTTCAACCAAGATCCGATGGAGAATAGGAAATCTCCCAATCCTTGAACGGATTCCAACCCTCACTAGCTATAGCTCTAGCTTTTCCCTGTAGTTCACTAACTTTGTCCATATGGGCCTGGACCTTGTCATCGGTATCTTCTATCCAAGTACAACAATCCTCTCCGATGAACTCACAGAACCCCCCTTTGGCGGCTAAAAGGTAATCAAGGGCCATCTTCTCCTGAAGCACTAAAATTCCCATCTGCCGTTGTTCTTGGGCAATTTCTCTGACAGCCTCTACGGTCTCGTTAAACATACTATCCACGATGACAGAAAAATTGTTCAGGCGCTTCATAAGTTCTATTCCCCAACCTGTCCATGAGGGGAACCAAGCCCAGGCCCTCAGAGAACAGCTCCCTGCGAACTTTCCCTGCCATCCTTACCTTCTTGTGGACCATCAACTCTTCATGATCCATCACTACATAGGATGCGGGGACTAGCTTTATGAGGGCACACAAACATTTCACGTTCTGGGGAAATGTTCTATAGGCTGCCGAACCACACAGAAAATAGTATGGACCTGTCAGAGCAGAGCAGGAGGAGTTCCTTGTTCGGCCTCTGGCACTGAGCAACAGTTGCACAGACTGGGGGATTGCTCCCTCAGTCTGCACATCACATCCATCCTTCCAACAAACGTGGTCTGGTCGGTCAGTGTGGTTACTCAGAAGGGAAGTCTGGTTAGTCAGTTTGACAGTTATATCTCCCTCACAGGTGGTAGTCCCAACAAACTTGTTACCTGTGCCAAAGCTGATGTTAAAGCACACCTGAGGGCTGCCTAGCTGTCCAGTTACCCATAATGGACTGACGAGGGCCCTACAGGAGCTAGAGCTAATATTGGTGCTAAAACTGATGTTACCTGCTAAAAATGTGTCATTAAGTTCTGCCGACAAATGTCTACGTGGGGACTGACCAGGGGTCCCTTGCTTTTTCATGCCGACGCGGATGTCATATAGGGCATGAACAGCGGCCATTGCGGACATGTGATGACTGGGTGGGGGCTTAGAGCATACCCAACAGTTGGTTTTGTTGGCGGTTCTGGCTAAACGCAGATGCATTTTAAATAAAAGGTTGGGGTATCTGCCGTCTTTTCCTCCGTTCACACACATGTAAGACATACAAACAAAAAGAAAAAGGAAATGACACCCCTCATTCTCTGGTGTAGCTGAAAAGCTTCTTGCAGTGGCTTGCGTGCACCCAGTTGTCTCGTCCCTCGAGCTTGAGTGAGGTAGGTGTCGTCGGCTGGACTTGGTATGGTCCGGTGAACTGTGGCTCGAGTACGGTTCTTTGATGTTTCTTTAGGACGACCCAAACACCTGGCTCAATAGAAAAAACACCCGTTATTTCATTTGGATCGGGGAGCGATTCGCGAACCCGATGGTGTATCTTCTGCAGCTCCCGTTGCAGAGATTGCACGTAACCTGTAAGCTGTGAATGCAAAGACGACAACTGTTGACGAAAGTACAACCCTGTTTTGGGAGGTCCCCCAAACAACACCTCGTAGGATGACAGCCCATGTGGTTGCCGAGGGGCATTCCGGATGGAATAGAGGGCAATGGGGAGACACTCAGGCCAAGGTTCTTGGGTATCGGCCATGATTTTGGAGATCCTGTTTTTAAGGATTCCGTTGAGACGTTAAACCTTACCGCTACTCTCGGGGTGATACGGGGTGTGTAACCCTTGGTTGATGTAAAGGGCTTTACATACCTCTGCAAAGATCTGTCCAGTGAAGTGTGACCTCCCCCTATCGGACTCGATGGTTTCAAGTAGACCACAGTGGCACACAGCCTCAGACAGGATTTTCTTCGCCGTGGTACTAGCGTTGGCACACGTAACGGTCCACGCAACTACCATGCCCTGGCCAGTGCCCACAGCTCAGCTTCCTGAGCCGACATATGTGCGTTCAAAGAGCCCTTTTCCACAACTAGTGTGTGGCTTACCGTCTTGGGTGTAGTACCTGGACCCATCGACAAAAAGATTTTTCGCTTCCGGTAGTGGCGCTTCCTTCACTGGGCTGATCGCCGCTGACTCCAGTTCCATCAGAGAAATGCAGTCGTGTCCTTTGGAAGAGAGATTAGTAGTGGATAAAGAAGACATGTTAGCAGAAGAGGTGTTAGTATCGTTAGTCGGGTTGCAAAATTCAGCACTGTCGTTGCTGTCCTCTCCCCCTTCTCATCTTCCAACACAGGAAGAAGAGAAGCTGGGTTAAGAATAGTGCATCGTTTGATAGTGAAGTTAGTAGGGGTTAGGAGGGCTTTCCCCTGAGAGGGGTACCTTGCCTTGGATGTCCTGTTTTTGCAAGACCGTTCTTGCTGCACTGGTGTCGGTGGGGCAAGGGAGGGGATGTTTTAATTCCTCTAGAAAAAAATGGACCTGGGCCAACACCGATTTGCCAACTTCCTATGAGGATCCATAGGAGTTACTTACCATGGTGGTGACAGGGGCGGAGGACTCATCAGGAATGAACTGCCACCGACCTTTAGGTAATTGGGGACAGCTCCTCCTCATGTGCCCCGTTTGGTGGCACTGAAAACACCTGGGAGGGGGCCTATCCTTCCTGTGACCCAGATCCCTTGGTTTTTCTTGTGGGGTCTGGGACATAAGAACTTTGGCCTTGTCCTGTTTTCTCCTATCCATTTCCCTTTCTATTGCCGCAAGAGTGGAAAGGATAGCAGGGATAGACATCTCATTATATTCGGGTCGGGCCAGAACCAGCCTTTCCCGAATTTTAGTATCGATGCCTTCCAAAAATTTGGCCCGCAACAGAATGTGCGTCGCGGTCACCTTTACCCCTTCAGTTGGAGCATCAGGTCCAACTTCCAGATCCGCATCCAGTGCCGTCTGCTTGAGACGGCGCCAGAAGCAGGCGCTTTCCTCATTAGGACCCTGGGTGAGCTTCATCATGTCCGTAGTAGAGGTAGCACCATACATTTCTGGAAGCTTTGCCTTTAGCTGTGCACAAAACTCTTTGCCCCCTGAAGTCATCTCCTCATGAGTGGTTATAGAGCACCCTGCAATCACTGCACTGGCCACTTCCATGCCCACCTTTGCCCGCAGGATCTGCGCACAATCTGACCCGCTCATACCATAGCTGAACTGGTTTTGTCCAAACATTCGAGCAAATCCTCTTGGATTGACTCGATAGTCCAGGAGCTCAGCCAGAATAGTGCGGATCTCTGTCGGGGTGAAGGGGACATGCCAAACTACCCGTTCCCCTAAAGTCCGCTCCCCCTGTGCATTGGGAGGACCTTCAAATTGCTGCACCCTGACTGGATAGGCCACGGTCTGGGAAGAGTGCAAGGGCTGGTCCAGCTTCAGCGGTGGGCTTAGATTAACCACCTCGCTTACTGCACCTTCAGGTTTGAGGTCCCTCAGATCAGGGTATAGCTGGGGGGCAGGGGTCTGATCAGTGGCTCGTAGCGCTTTGATGCAATCCGCCCTGTTTCTTAACCGGGTGTCTATTCCCCTTGATTCGCAGATAGTCTGCAAATCGGTTGTTGAGAAGACTTCGTAGTTTGAAACAGAAGGAGCTGGGGTGAAGCAGGAAGAAGGGAGAGGTAGAGGCTGAGGCATAGATATAGAAGACACGAAAGGTACGTCAAGAGTGACGTCACTAGCAGAAGAGACAGGTGCAGTTATACTTCTCTCACCCACTGTTGGTTGTTCGGGAACCCCAGCAGACCCTGACCCTGCCTGCCTTAGTAGAGTCAGCCCTGAAAGAGCTTCCTCCACCTCTGACACTGGATCCTCCTGTTTTATTCCCTCTGGAGGCCAGGTATACTTCACCTGGTTCTTCCGGACAGACACCAGTTTATGTATGCCCTGCTTCCCTAATCGGATTGACCTGTGAAGCCATAGCTGTGCGATCTCTAATTCTGACGCCTGCATCCGTGGTTCAAATTCAGAGATAAATTTTTCCCACCTCCATGCATCAAATGTACCTTCCCGGGGAATTTCCCATCTGGTACCCTTCGACCCTTTATTCCATCTTTTGAGGGGTTCTGTAGACTTCCCCCCCAAACTCTCCTTCATCAGTTGTGCAGCTGTCCTTACCCTGAAGAGGGCTGGTTTCCCCTCTCTCTTCATGGACTGACTACTGCCCATCGTGACTAGTCACTGGTATATATCCCACGTCCGGGTACCTGTTTACTCCCTGGAGCACTCGGTGGGATCCTACCGAGAGGCCTGATTCCACCACTTTCCCAGCACAGCGTAATTTATGTGATTCTTATCGATCACCAGAAGTGCATCAAGTGGCGGTCAGACTGAGAGCACACCTCCCACTCCCACAGCGCAATTTATGTGATCCTGACCACCCGAAGTGTTTGTGGTAACCAGGCTAAGCGTTACACTTCCCTGGACCGCCCACTCGCACAGCGCAATTTATGTGGTTCTCATCACCCACTGTGTTTGGCAGGCCACACCGCACAATGATGAAAGTGGCTTTTCTCTCCCTGCACACAGTAGCTAAGACAAGTCAAACCAAAAGGAGGGGTTCTTGGATGTTACTTTAGGGGTCACTGGTTGCCCGGAAACCTGCTAACTGACCTTTAGGAAAGATTGTGTAAAGAAAAAAACTTCTCTAATACACACAGAAAAACCCCTTTTCAACTTGAAAAACCGTTAAAAAGGACAAAATGGAGCCTTATGGAAAACACGGGACGTTTCGCAGTAAAACAATTACACAGAGGTGAACCGAAAAACTGCTCCAAGAATAACCCCTGTTGCTAACGCGAAAATCACTCCTACCAGCGCCGCTAAACGATCCGCATTACACACGCGATCTTCGGTGCAACCACCTAAAACCGTTTACACAAAAAGTCTGCTGGACGTGAAACATGCAACACAGCAACTTTAAAACAAACCCGCTTTACAATAAGGAACTACTTTTAACAAGAAAAACACAAGAAAAACATAATCACTATACAAGAAATCTATGTGCAAAAACCCAGACTTCACTGCGCTTACTAAATGTGGAACACGTGAGGGAAAAACTCGCTTGACACACTTTAAATTGGCTGGCAATACGCAAATTTAAAGCTAAAAGCAAACAACTTAAACTGTAAAAATTTGGATTAAAAACACAAAATGGGTCAAATGCATATAGAAAACTACATACACATTGCATAGAGATCACTGCACATGTGGTAGTCAACAAAATGGCCACCAGAGAAAGCACATGACAGTCAGTAAAATGGCCACCATCAGAGAAAGCACATGGCAGACACTAGAATGGCCACCACCAGAGAAAGCACATGGCATACACTAGCCTCAAAATTGCCTCTAACCTCTTACATAAAACAGACTTTTGGACAAAACATACACTGGATAATTACACAACAATATACAGTACACATACAACACAATTTGGCACAATCACAGAACAGACATAGAAAAACCAACATATCACATTAACATGCGCATGTAACAGAAAGGACCCACTGCTGCATGCTTGCTGGGAGCAGTAGTACCGACAAAACACTGCACAGACTATATACACACAAAGATCTTACAACAGTTAACGATTAACCTAAACTTTTCAGCACTGTAATAATTACCTCACGTGGAGGGAGGGAGAGCAATTACCACAGTACCTACAACCCGTAAATACTTACCTAAACTATGCAACAACTTTTACCTGCTAAAACATATACCCGTTTAATTTTTGGTTGAAAGATTTTTAAACTTGACCAAATCCAGCCAACCAAACCCACCCCTCTGCTGCTCTCAGCAGAGAAAAACCCTCGTCTTTCACCCACAAATCAAGATTTTAGGACAAAGGTCCTTGCTAAGCGGAATTCACGTTAGCTAACAGAGAGCGAAATCAGCCACACGAACGCGCAAAAAGCGATCCTCTTAATGGCAGAGAGACCTGAAATGTGCCAGCATACTTTTTGCTAGTTCATGATGGCTCATTCCCCCCTCGAACTTGGTTAGCTATCCCAGAATTTGCGTTAGTATCCACTGGCTCGCCAAATTGTCTTGGAAATTCGCTTTTAACTAATTTCTTCTTACCGTGAGTACTCGCAGTTAGATGCGCAGCAATCCCCCATAGAGCTGTGGGAATCTCGCTTACCACGACTACAGCTTAGCTCCACGATTCCTGCGCCTCCAACTGGGTTAGCTATCTCAGAATTGTGGGGAAATGGAGCTCCAGTTACCTAGGAATGATAACACGACACTCTCAGGTTGCTGTTGGAATTCACATAGAGGAAGTTTTCATTCTCAGCCTCTGGTTTTATTACAAACACACACACGCCCCCCCACATGAGTCAGGTCAATCCCCTCCCACAGAACAATGCAATGGGGAGTGCCTATACACAGGATGTACATTCCGATTGGAGCGTAGCCTTTCTTATTATCTATCACCAGTCCTCCCCTCCATGAGCTCTCTGAGGGAAGCAACCTTCCCCCTCCTATTAGCTCCTAGTGGTATGTAAATTCTCTGTACAAGCATCCCCTAGATTAAACAGTGTCAGTCTGTATCTGAATGGGCCCAATACGATCTTTATTAAAACACATCCATCCAGATACAGTTCAGGTCGGTAATGGTTTGTAAGATATACATGAGCCTACACACAGCGTTCACACTGCTTGGCGCCTTGCGGCACGAAGTCCATGTGGTACTATGCTGCTGATATGTGGATACAGGCCCGCGGCCTACCGTCGGCGGCATTCGCATCGAATGCCGTGGTGGTATAAACGCCGGTCTATAAGCGCAAATCTGCCATCTCATCCATTACCGAGCTGAGTACTGTAATACATACATTGTAAATGCGCATGGCCCAGTTGCAGCCTTCAGAGCTTTAATTAAGCCACACGAGAGACATATGAATAACACTAATATATGACACATTTAAAGTTCAACCAGTAAATACAAAATTTCCATGACATCAGTCAGCTTGCAACAACCCAGTCCTGCTTCTAATCATTCCTCTGCTCAAAGCTCTTTTCCTCCATTTTCCACAGCACCCCCAGTTACAGCCCAGTATACCCTGCTATCAACCACATGTCAGTATCCTGTTCCCACTCGCTGCACCTACCCTGCCTTTAACTCTGTAAAGAAGTTCACTGTAGAAACTGCTCCCTTCTCTGTTCCATCCTCCAGCTCTTCTCTGTCTTTAGCTGCTCCCTCCGTTTACAGCCCTGCATTTACTTGCAGTTCTTCAGTAACTAAACCCAAGAAGAAGTGAAAATTCTTTCCAACCAGTACCATCCTGCCAGTATCCAAACTGGTCAGCCTGCTGTCTGAGAACCCGCCTTCTGTTATCCCGCCTGATGACCTGACGCCTGCTCTCTAGCCTGATGCCTTGATGCCCGCTGTCTAGCCCGATGCCTTGCTGCCCGCTGTCCTGCCTGATGCCTTGCTGCCCGCTGTCCTGCCTGATGCCTTGCCGCCCGCTGTCCTGCCAGATGCCTTGACGCCCGCTGTCCTGCCAGATGCCTTGACGCCCGCTGTCCTGCCAGATGCCTTGACGCCCGCTGTCCTGCCAGATGACCCTGTGCCCGCTGTTGTGCCAGATGACTCGGTGCCCACTGTTCAGCCTGATGCCTGATGACCCAGTGTACGCTACCCAGCCTGATGACCCGATGCCCATTATCCAGCCTGATGACCCGATGCCCGCTTTCCAGCCGGATGACCCGATGCCGATTATTCAGCCGGATGCCCCGGTGTCCGCTATCCAGCCGGATGCCCCGGTGTCCGTTATCCAGCCTCATGCCCCGGTGTCCGTTATCCAGCCTCATGCCCCAGTGTCCATTATCCAGCTTGAGGAACCGATAACAACCGCCCAGCCTAATGACCCGGTGCCTGCTGCCCAGCCTGATGACCCAGTGCCTGCTGCCTAGCTTGACGACCCGGTGCCTGCTGCCCAGCCTGACGACCCGGTGCCTGCTGCCCAGCCTTATGTGCCTCTGCTCGCGGCCCTGCCTGATGTGCCTCTGCTCGCTGCCCAGCCTGATGTGCCTCTGCTCGCTGCCCAGCCTGATATGCTACCCCTGATTCCCAGCCTGCTTCTGGAAATCCTGTGTCCAGCAACCTGCCTTCCTGCGGTCTCCTGCAAAAAGATAGGTCTACCAGCAGGAAACCCAGCCAGTCGCTTGACTCCGGCAGTGGGATATCCAGCCAGTTACCTGACACAGGCAGTGGAACATTTTTGCCATTAAGGACTGTTTGGAGCGTCCTGAGGGGGGGGGGGGGTACTGTCAGGAAAGGAGATTTTTTTATTATATTAAATTCATACACAACAGAAAACCAAAAGTTATATACAGAAGTAGAAAAAAGGAAATATAAATAAATAAATATGTATAAACATTACCCAAAACAAAAACAGGATTTCCTGGGAGGAACACAACACAAAGGACACCCATAGCTCTTATGGCTAAAGACTAAAAGTCCATTTCCTGGAAGGCTAAGGCATTATACTCATAAAGGACCTTTATGGCCCGAGACCAAAAAAAAAAAAAAAGAACCGTCAATTTCCATTCTACTACTTCTGATGGCCGTTATGGCCTAAACTGATACCTTCCATATTTAGACATACCCAAAACTAAACAGAGAACAACAACAGAAACAATACCTACCCATGAAGAAGGCTAAGAAACTTAGACCTTCAGCGTCAGCAGCCTTCCATCAAAAGGATTCCATACCAACAAAATCTAAGGGGTGAAAAAAGGAGAAAACAGGGACAGATACCACCACCCGAGATCAACAGGCAGCAGTTACAGGCCTGATGTTCCTCCACGCCTCCATCCAAGCCTTTCACCGCCACCTGTCTTTCTCAAGACCCCGAATCTTCCCAACCTCACCAAGGATGCCACTCACCACCATCTGGACGGGGAGGACTTTCTGCCGAATAGAAACCTGACACCGTACATTCCACGTGTAGTAACGGACCACTAAACTAACTAAAAAGGTGTCCAAATCAAAACCAAGGTGGCTTTTGAATGCTCCATACACCCACTCTGCATAACTCATGCAGTGCAGGAAAGAGACACCCAGAGTCCCACCCACCTCTTTGTACACTTCCACATTAAATGGGCACTGAAGCAAGAAGTGGTCCATAGTTTTAACCTCACCCCGACACTCCGACCTCGTACAACCACGGTCATCCGGAGGACGGTACTTCAGGTTACCCCTCACGTAAAGCCTGTCATGGAAAGCGAGCCAGGCCTGGTCTCTAAACTTCAAGGGAATCCGATCCAAATTTATTAAGCGTAAACCCTCTCTCATGATATGGCCTGGGCAATCTTTCTAGGCCAGCGGCGCATGGAAAGAGGTCGCCACAATCCTCTTACCCAGGAGTCTCCTAGGGAGGGACCTGACCTCCACCGACAAATGCCACCATCGGAGTAACTTCAGGCACGGGGCCACATAAGCCAGGAGCTTACCGTGCTTGACCCGCAGGCTTCTCACTGGCCCACCACTCTCCCAACTGCTCAGAAAGGGCCTAAACAAGATCTGGAACAGCCCTACCCATGCAGGTGGTCTCTCTGCTAGCATATTACCAAAATTATGTTTCAAGAACATCAGAGAAAAGAACACAATCGGGTTGACCATTCCTAGGCCACCCTCCCGCCTGGATGAGTAGGTCACATCTCGTCTGACAAGGTTCAGCCTATTCCCCAACAACATCTGGAAGAAGCAGCTGTAGATCCCTGTATAGAGCGACTCTGGCAAGAGACAAACAAAGCTGACATACAAAAAGGTGGGAACCAGAAAGGTCTTGATTAAGTCAACCCTTTCCCTTAAGGAGAGCCGCCACCCCTTCCAGCACCTCACCTTGACCTCGTCATCAGACAACCTATCCTCCCAATTTGACTTGCTGTAATCAGCAGGGCCAAAATTGATTCCTAAAATTTTTATAATCTGCTGAGACACCGGGAAGGTGTCCAGAAGTAAGAAGCTCTCACACTCCCTACCCATCCAGACAATTTCACATTTATCCTGGTTGACCTTGGAACCAGATGCCTCGGAATACTGGTCCATCACTGAGACTACCTCCTGCGCCTCCCCCATCCCAGAGATGAAAACAGAAACGTCATCAGCGTAGGCAACGACCCTCAGGGACGGACCCCCAGGGGCACCCACCGGCACCCTGCCCAACGCCCCACCATCTAACCTCCTGACGAAGGGATCGATGGCGAAAGCATAGAGCAAGGGCCTGTGGGGACCCCTGGTGCACCCCGGATCCAACCCCAAAGGCTGCCCAACCCAGCCATTCACCAACATGAAACTTTCAGCCCCTCTATACAACGTCTTAAGCCAGCCAATGAACCTCCCCTCTAGGCCGTACCGGTCCAGGAGGTGCCAGAGGTACTCATGATTGACCCGATCAAAGGCCTTTGCCTGGTCCACTGCCAGCAAATACTTCCCCCAGCCCTCAGCCTTACACCGCTCCAGAGCCTCCCAGACAGCTAACACCGCTGTAAAGGTACTCCTGCCCTGGACCGAGCAATGCTGCGGCCGTAAAAGCAGACTGTCTGCGACTGACGACAAGCGCCAGAACAAGATCTTAGCCAGAATCGTTCTATCGACATTGAGAAGGCTAATAGGGCGCCAATTCTCAATAGCCGATGGATCCTTACCTTTTGACAAGAGTATCACAACAGACTGCTTCATGGAGGGAGGGACCCCTCATCCAGACAGCTATTATAGACCTCCGCAAGGTGGGGCGCCAAGCTAGACTTAAAAGCCTTAAAAAACTCAGCTCAGCTGTCAAACCGTCTGGTCCGGGAGTCTTCTTGATGGCCAGACTGTCAATAGCTTTGGTCACCTCTTCTGCTGTAATTTCCCCTGTCAAACTTGCCGCCCGGACGTTACCATCCAGACCCGGTGTAGATTCCAAAAAGCTTGACATCCTTTTCCGGTCGAGGCACTTCTCACTCAGTAAGTCCTCAAAAAAGGACCTAGAGACCTCCAGAATCCCTGACCTGGATCTCGTCAGGGACCCTGTACTATCCCTCAGGGCAGAGACCGTCTTAATCGCTGCATCTTGTTTGCAGTTCTGGAAAGGGTCAGGCGAGTGGTATTTCCCATAATCCCTCTCCAGCTTGACCTCTGAGATTGCCCCAAAATCTCCACCGCTAGAGACAAGGCGATCGAGCCTCTTCCGCAACCATTGATAGGCGATGTATCTATCAAACTGCCTTCTTTTTCCTATGGCCTTGAAAAACCTGCCAATCCGCAGCTTATTAAGCTCCCACCACTTCGACTTACTGTTGCAAAAATCCAGCACAGTCTCCTGTGCCTGAAAGAACTCCTCGAAAGATCGTCTCCCCTCCTCGTCCTCCAGCAGAGACAAATTCATCCTCCAGATGCCCTTCCCTCTCAGCGGCGTGTCTGAAACATTCAAAGTCACAGTAAGCATAAGGTGGTCAGAAAACTCCACCGCCCGACACTCGGGTGCCAAGAAGGCAGAGTCCTTCTTCAAAAAAAACCTGTCTATCCTACTGTATTACCTCTCCTAAACGTGAAACCAGTGCTGTCTGGGCTGCTCTTAACCAAGGCATCCACCAGACCTGCTTCCCTGACTATAGCATTCAAAAAAACGTTGTCATATCCCAGCCTGTCATTGGAGCCTCTCCTGTCCTTGGGCCTAGTTATGGTATTAAAGTCACCTCCAAAGACAACCAGCCGGGACGTAAAAAGGAAAGGCTTGATGTTTGTGAAGAGGCATTTCCTGTCCCACTTGGACTGCAGTCCATAAATATTAATTAGGCGCAGTTCCTGCCCCCTCACAAAGACATCTAGGATCAAACATCTTCCAATCTCCACCTCAATGACCCGCCGGCATGTTATCATGCCAGTAAAAAGCACCGCAACTCCGCTGTAAGGCTCTGCCGCAAGAGACCAGTAGGAGGGTCCTCTGCTCCACTCCCGCTTGGCCAGATGTATATCAGCCAAGCTAGACAACCTGGTCTCCTGCAAAAACAAAATATCAGCATCCATACCACTGATCAAAAATAAAGCTGTTTCTCTAGCACCTGCAGACCTCAGGCTGGCAACATTAATCGTTGCCACCTTTATCGGAACTGCCATTCAAGGTAATTGAGAGAGGCGTTTCTTAACCTTTTTCCTGGACTTCTTAACAGGGTCCCTAGACCTTTTTAAAGACCCTTCCTCATCCTCCATCAGAGAAGTTGGGTCACCAGAGTCTCCTCCCTCCTCACACGATAGAGCCCCAAACTTATTTTCCAGGGCCAGGTCCTCCACCTCCAGGGAGGAGACCGACCCAGCAGCGGAAAGAACAGGCTTGTTCCGCTTTCCTACAACTGACCACCCTCCCTCCTCCTGCACCCCATCCGACCCACCCAGGGCGGGACCCTGGACTCCTCGGGAGCTCTCCTCAGGGACCTTACCCCGACGTAAGGGAAGGAGAACCGGGGGAACGGGCACAGAAGGCCCGGGCCTAACTCCCACCACCCCGCCCCATTGGCAGCTTCCCCCAATTTCAACTTTCTCCTGGGAGGAAGGACAGGAACAGCAGGAGGGACCACAGGGGACTGGACCATAGTAGGCTCAGCAGAGGAGACAGATACAGTAGGGGCAGCAGAAACCTCCCCCACCTCTATTGAGGCTGCCACAGAGGACAAACTGGCCTTTTCTGCTGTTATTGCCGCCTCCTCGGCATCTATCCTATCTAGCTCCGACGCTATCTCCTCATCTGGCAAATTACGAAGGGCCTCTGGGCACTGACTATAAGGATGGCAGAGAGTACCACAAAGATTGCAACGTACAATATTGCAGTCTCTGGCCAAATGGCCGATCTCCTGACACAAGGAGCACCGTATGACCTGACACGTAGCTGCAAAGTGCCCCCACAGCGGTGGCACACCTGCGGCTGACCAGCATAAAAAATAATGAGCCGGTCCCTTCCAAGAAAGGCAGAGGAGGGGATGTGCTGCAGCACATTGCCCACTACTTGCAACCGTACCGTAGCCATCCACCCACCCGTCCAAATCTTCCTATTGTCCAAAATTTTGGATAGGGGCCCCAAAACAACCCCATACCTCCCCAGCCAAACCACAATATCAGAGGCCGGAACAGACTCATTCCTAACCAGTATCGTGACCTTCTTGATCACGTTCTGCTGGGAGATGAGCTTCGGGGTAAGGCCGACCCAATTGGGGCTATGAATGTATATTTCCTCAAACCTCTGCCAGAAGAGATCCAGCAGTGCCCGTCTCATAAAGGACACATCATATTCTCCCATACCCACAGGAGCAATGAAGGCATAGATGTCAGTAGCCTGAAATCTCATTTCCAGGACCCTATCTATGACCTCCCTTCGGCTTAGAGGGGGGCTCAACCCGGTCCCCTTTAGTTGGACTACATTCTTCCATACCGCAGAGGTTGGAAGATTCCCAGTCCGTGCTTGGGGAGGCCTAATCTGGCCTTGGCCACCTCTCACAGCCGCCGAGTAGCTCAAGGCGGGCTGGACCACTGGGGTGCCCACCACAGAGGCACCTGGAACTGGGGGGGCCGCACCTGGGGCGGCAGGACCTGGGGGGATAGACCCAGGTATAACAGGACCAGACGGGCTTTGAGGACCCGCATTTACAGGGGGGGGCCCGCCGGGGCCTGACATGGGGAAACAGGAACACCAGCAAGGGGACCTGGGGGGATAGGCGACACACCAGGAACCACTTCAGCTCCCAAAGGGGTGGGACCACATGGGACCTGGGCCGGAGGGGCCGCGGAGACTGGGACACCGCCCCCTGGCCTGCAGAAGGGGCCAGCGCCCCAGACACGCCTGCACATACTTTACCAATCACCCCTGAGTCCTTAGGTGCGCCACCAGATCTGGCAGAGTCCCGCACAGAGCCCCCGGTCAGTAGCTCACTCGCCTTTGCCAGCAGTCCAAGTTCCACCGAGCTGGAAATGCGCTCCAGTTTGATGTAAGCCGCCCACTCCTTCAGGACCGGCTTCGCCGGTTTGCGCGGCACTATGTAATCCACTTCCCCTTCTGAGTCATCTGACGTAAACTGGAAGCGATCCGCATGTAACCCTGGCTCCACTTCCGCCGAGAAGCTCAGCGCTCCAGCTGACTCCGCCTCCTCCATCAGAGTTCCCCAATCAGTGGACAGCTGACCCGGGGGGAGGGAGTCCGAGACTCCCGCGTCAGTGGCGTCTTAACAGATCCGCCATTTGCTGAGAGGATGCAGCAGACCCAGCCTGCCCCTGCACCAGCTCAACTTCCTTCACTGCTGAGACGTATGATAGCTCCTCCATAGAGGAGACTTCCTCCACCGGGCCCCTTGCCGCAGCCACGCTCCTGCTCCTTGCGGCCTTGAAGCGGGTCTCGTTCTGATACCTCTCCCTCAGCACTCCACTTTTCTTTTTCAGGGCTGCCACTTACTTGCTTTGGAGGGCCACCTGCTTTTCCAATGCCTCCGGGCCCGGCTTCATCGACGGACGTTTTGAGCTCCAGGCTCTGTCATATGATTGACGGAGCTTTTTGAGCTCCAGACTCCATTTCCCCAACTTTGTTTCCTCCTTCTCCATCATCCTGACATGGGTCGCCACCCAGTCACGGTAAGTGCTGTAATCCTCCCCCTTCCCTGGGACTGTTCCCAGGTCCTCTATGGCTGGAAATTCGGCACCGGTACTAGGCCCCTCCAGGTTCATATCAACGCTGGACCCAAGGCCAGGATCCGCCATCCTCCCTGGGCATGAGCAGGGCACTTTAGCCCCAGGCTTCTCTGGCCTTTCTGGAGCTCAGCAGAGCAAAGTCCAGCACAACCTCTCACAGGAAAGGACTCACCGCTGGTGGTGCTGGGGCTCACCTGCTGTGTGGGCTGCAGTACCAGTGCTTGCCAGTGGGTGCTTTCAGCAGCCAGGATCTCACTCCTGCAATCAAGCCATCACCTGAGGCTGATTGCAGGAGGTGTATTTAAGCAGTACCAGGCCTGCAATCAGTGCCTTGGTGTTTTCCCATGTTCCCTGTTGTCCTGATCCTGTATCCTGTCTTCTGCCTGCTTGACTCTGACTCTGCTAGATCTCCGCTTGCACCGACCCTGGCTATTCCTGACCATTCTCTTGCCTTCTCCTGTTGTACCTTATCTGCCCGATTGTTCCTGGCCCGGCCTGCCTGACCACTCCACCTCTCCAGCCCTGACTACACTTGTACATATTATTATTAGTTTAAGGTTTGGTTTTTGTTTGCACTGCGTTTGTATATTTATGCAGCTCTTAATAAATTTTATTATTTCATCATTTCTGAAGCCTGCTGTTCCCTGTGTCAGTCCACACATCTCTGGTCATACCTGGATCCCTGACAGTGTTTATTCATGAGATTTGAAGTGACACTATCATGTTTCCTTCATGCATTTTTTTTTTTGTGTGTCACTTGTTCAGGTCATTTAGGTGACCCCATCACTAATATTGTTTGTCACTGTGTTTATATGAATATATTGCCAACACTTTCACTAGTCACTATTATGATTGTGTTATTTTATGATTTTTCCTATTTTTGCACATTATCAATTACCGTATTTTCCGGCGTATAAGACGACTGGGCTTATAAGACGACTTCCTACTTTTCCTGTTAAAATGTAGTGTTTAGGCTATACTAGCCGTATAAGACTACCCCTCTTCCAATGCACACCAGTGGGAAGAATCGTGCCCCATCATTGGTGTCAGTGGGAGGAATAGTGTCCCATCATTGGTGTCAGTGGGAGGAATAGTGTCCCATCATTGGTATTAGTGGGAGGAATAGTGCCCCATCATTGGTATCAGTGGGAGGAATAGTGCCCCATCATTGGTGTCAGTGGGAGGAATAGTGCCCCATCATTGGTGTCAGTGGGAGGAATAGCGCCCCATCATTGGTGTCAGTGGGAGGAATCGTGCCCCATCATTGGTGTCAGTGGGAGGAATCGTGCCCCATCATTGGTATCAGTGGCAGGAATAGTGCCCCATCATTAGTATCAGTTGGGGGAATTGTGCCCCATCATTGGTATCAGTGGCGGGAATAGTGCCCCATCATTGGTATCAGTGGGGGGAATCGTGCCCCATCATTGGTGTCAGTGGGAGGAATCGTGCCCCGTCATTGGTGTCAGTGGGAGGAATCGTGCCCCGTCATTGGTGTCAGTGGGAGGAATAGTGCCCCATCATTGGTGTCAGTGGGAGGAATAGTGCCCCATCATTGGTGTCAGTGGGAGGAATAGTGTCCCAACATTGGTGTTAGTGGAAGGAATAGTATCCCATCGTTGGTGTCAGTGGGGGGGGAGGAATAGTGCCCCATCGTTGGTGTCAGTGGGGGGGAGGAAAAGTGCCCCATCGTTGGTGTCAGTGGGGGGGGAGGAATAGTGCCTCATCGTTGGTGTCAGTGGGGGGGAGGAAAAGTGCCCCATCGTTGGTGTCAGTGGGAGGAATAATGCCCCATCATTGGTATCAGTGACACCAATGATGGGGCGCTATTCCTACCAATGACACTTGCTGGCCCCTGTTCCAGTATGGTGCTGCTGCAGCCAGCATGTGTGGTTGCAGCAGCACCTCTGGACTGCACACTTACCGGCCGCTCCTTCACTCGATTTTCGCGAGGTGGCTCGGCTCTGCCTCCTCGCCGGTGATTGGCCGCCTGTGTGCCTTTCCTGAGCTACAGTTCTGGCGGCCAATCACCAGTGAGGAGGCGGAGCTGAGCAGCCGTGCGAACATCCAGTGGCCGAACCGAATGAAGGAGCAGCCACGCTTCCTGGACCAGATCGTCGTGCGACCGAAGCCAGGTAAGAGACAGCAGCCCCTGCCCAGCCCTGTACTTAGTGTCCCTTGGAGGGGGGGGGGGCGGCGGTGGCACCGCGCCGCCCCCCTAAAAAGTGTCAGCATGCCGTATACCGGCGTATAAGACGACCCCCGACTTTTGAGAAGATTTTCAAGGGGTAAAAAGTCATCTTATACGCCAGAAAATACGGTATTTATTCTTAGTTTGTAGTGCTACACTATTTTTTACACGTTAGTCACATGGCTTCCTCAGGGCTACTGAGGAAGTCACGTGACTAACGTGACGCAACGCGTAGGCACGCGATGACGCACTTCCGGTGCGGACACCATTTTACTACACCCAGAAAGTTTACAGAAAGTATTGGTTCACATATGATGTCACTTTACCATCAATGTGGTGGTTTACTATTCACTTTGTCCACTTCTGGATCCATTAAGGGTCAGACATTTGAAGATCCCATGTGGATCAGGTCATATTTGTTATTTGCTCATTGTGTCACTTTATATATTGTTTCTCACATTTATTTATATTATGCATATATTCGTTCATAATATGTGATTTATTCTTTTGAGTAGCGCTACATAATTTCTTTCTGATCTCATTTCATGATCATTTGGTATATGATTGGATGTTAGCAGTTTCTCTCTGTTATTTGTATTTATTAGTTGTAGAAGCGCAGAAGGTTTACACCATTATTTTTCGTTATTTTAGTAGTGTTTACTTTTCTGATCTCTGGAACGGAGTAATTGGTTTTCAATGCATTTCGTTTTACGAATTTTTAGCTATATGAAAAGTACTGCAAAACGACTTAAATTTGCAAACCACAGTGTTGTTGTAATAGGGATTCCAGTTTCCTACTCACATGACAGCAGAGCTGTTAAAAGCTATGCGTGACACTTTGGGAATCAAGGAGGAAGAGAATGTCATGTCTTTACATGATCAGTTTACAGGCTTACAGAAGAAACCACTATGCACATTTCTAGTTCATTCCACACTTAAAGTGATTGTAAAAGATTTTTTTTTAAATAACAAACCTCTCTATACTTACCTTCTCTTTGCAATTGAATTGCACAGAGCGGCCCCAAACCTCCTCTTCTCTGTTCCCCCGCTGGCGCTCCTGGCTCTTCTTTTCTGTCCAGTGCCAAGCCACTTCCCATGCAGGGACTTTTGCATGCTCGCTCCTGAGCCCCACTGTCTGTGTCAAGGGACTCCCTGCACCCCGTTCCCTTATCACTGGTTTTGATTGAGAGGAGCGGGAGCCAATGGCTCCTGCTGAACCAGCAAAGTCAGTAAGACACAGAAATGAGGAGAGAAAAGCACTGAAGATGTGCACAGCGCTGCATCGAATGAGGCTGCAGTAAGTAAAAGGGGAGTGAGGGGCCAATACTGATGCCTAAATATTTTTTACCTTGATGCAAGGAATGCATTAAGGTAAAAAATGTTTAGGCTTTAGAACTTTTTGCCTACTCTTCCTTGCAAAAAATTCCTTCAGGAAGGAATTTTCTTTCCAGCAGGAGAAAATTGGATCTTGCTTTGCTGGGTTTTTTGCCTTCCTCTGGACCAACTGTAGGTATAGGATAACTTTTTTTTTTAATGGTTGAACTGGATGGACTTTTATATTTTTTCGGCAAAACTAACTATGTAACTATGAATGAGCAAACTGCTGGCGCTATATAAATCCTGTATAATAATAATAATAACTAGACAATTTCTGGGGAAATTGTGTGAAGTGTTATTGCCTCCACCAGTAGTCTACAACTGGAGTGGGCGGAGTAACTGGGTGGGGTGGCTTGAAAATGAGGGAGTGATGGCAGTTTAGAAATCATGTCCTGATTTTTCAGCTCACACTCTAGCTTTTGTCAGCTCCCACTCTAGTTTTGAACATTCCGCCATTCATTCCTATGGGACCAATTTCACCACAAAAACGCCGATATTTTGTGAACCATCCGGCGAAACGTTCCACAAAGTAATAGCACACCGATTGGGAACAATGCGCACATTTCGGTGTATTACTGTCTATGTAGTCTAAAAACTGTGGGAGGAGTTAGGGTGGTAAATTTGGCTATAATAATAAGAATATATATGTGAGATAACAGTAAGTGGTTTTGCCATGCAAGAACACTTAATTATTTATATAGCACATTTAATTGCAATGTTGTTGCCCAAAGTGCTTCACAGTTACATTAAAACATACATTTATAAAAACATTAGCAGCATTATCACCTCAAATACTCTCTACTGTAGAAAACTTATTTCCAAACCTTTAACCAGAAGCCAGCCAAACTGTCACAAATTCAAAATTAGATCTCAAATAGGGCAGAGAAGAGCGGTTAAAAACAAACTGCTCAAAATTGCTCACTTCACTGGCGTCTTCAAATGGTCGTAGTTTTAAAAATAATAAATCCTACAGCGAAGAGCTTTATATTGTGAGAATCACAAGACCCAGACCTACATTTTGATGCATATTATGTCTCTGAAATAATAATAAGAATATATATGTGAAATAACAGTATGTGGTCTTGCCATGCAAGAACACTTAATAACTAGAAAAGCTACAATTTCTGGGGAAATTGTGTGAAGTGTTCTTGCCTCCATCGGTAGTCTACAACTGGAGTGGGCGGAGTAACTGGGTGGAGTGGCTTGTCACTCTGCTGCCTGCTCACACACCTGGGTTCCTATGGCAACTCACTCTACAGCAAGGGCAGAGAAGAGTGGTTAAAAACAAACTGCTCCAGCTTGCTCACTTCACTGGCGGTTGCCATCTTCAAATGGTTGTAGTTTAAAAATTATAAATCCTACACCAAAGAGCTTTATATTGTGAGAATCACAAGACCCAGACCTACATTTTGATGCATAGTATGTTTCTGAAATATTAAAAATGAAGGCACAGTCGCAGTTTAGAAATTACCCTTCAAAGTTGAGGTGGCTAGATTTTTTAGTGGCAGCAGGGATAGCTGAACGTTTTGATATAAGATTTGTGTAGGTGGGCTTGAAAATGAGGGAGTGATGGCAGTTTAGAAATCATGTCCTGATTTTTCAGCTCACAGTCTAGCTTTTGTCAGCTTCCACTCTAGTTTTGAACATTCCGCCATTCATTCCTATGGGACCAATTTCTTCACAAAAATGCTGATATTTCGTGAACCATTCGGCGAAACGTTCCACAAAGTAATAGCACACCAATCGGGAACAATCCGCACGTTTCGGTATATTACTGTCTATGTAGTGTAAAAACTGTGGGAGGAGTTAGGGTGGTAAATTTGGCTATAATAAGAATATATATGTGAGATAACAGTAAGTGGTCTTGCCAAGCAAGCACACTTAATAAATGAATAGAGATTTTTTTCCTATTTGGACGGTTTACTGATATTCACAAATTCAGAAACAAAATCGAAACAGAACCTAGACACTACAAAATCATTTATCCAGGAACTAGGATGGATAGCCAACAT
Organism: Staurois parvus; assembly: GCF_062004578.1. Classification (NCBI taxonomy): domain Eukaryota; kingdom Metazoa; phylum Chordata; class Amphibia; order Anura; family Ranidae; genus Staurois; species Staurois parvus. Next base: position 118,129 of record NW_028318305.1, read on the forward strand.
AGGAAAAGTCACAGTTCATCCCAGAAATGAGAGTGACCTTCCTGGGGTATACGATTGACTCAATAAGTACAAGGATCTTTTTATAGGAAGAAAAAATTAAAAAGCTAGAACAGGCCTCCAAACAATTCTTGGTATTGCCAAAGTGTTCCATCAGAGAAGCCATGAGGCTAATACGCTGGATGACTCCAGTCATCCCAGGAGTTCAATTGGCTCAACTGCATGCGAGGCCCATTCAAAACTGCTCCTTGTCCCAGTTGGGCAGGCATCAAGAATTGTTGGACAAGAAGATAGTGATCGCAGATGCAATAGAGTTCATCAGATGGTGACTAATGCCTCAAAACCTGCAGTAGGGGTGTCTGGAGCAGCCGGAACCCCTGAGATTAACCACACATGCCAGTGCTTAGGGTTGGGGAGCACACTTGGGCAAACATCTAACTCAAGGAAAGCAGGACCCATCATGGGCTTCAAGCTCTTCCAGTCAAAGATACCTGAAAGCAGTGGAAATTGCTCTTTCACTATTCTAGTCTCTAACCGAGGGTAATCACATTCATTTCTTAACAGACAACATAAGAGGCTTATAGGCAGGGTGGAACAGGGTCAGGGTCAGACCAACTAATGTAAATGGCGGAGGATATTCTCCTTTGGTCAGGAAGGAACCTATGCTCTATTACAGAGGTTCAACTCAAAGGGGACCTGAATTGATTAGCCAACCACCTAAGGAAGCAATAAAGACAGATGGAATGGTGCCTAAACCAAGAAGGGTTCTTACAGATTTTGGTAAGGTGGTAGGTTCCAGGAGTTGACCTCTTCACCTCCAGTGACAACAAGAAACTAGATTGCTGCTTCCCCTTGGAAAGATACAGCTTAGGGGTGGATGCATTAGCTCTCCCATTGGAGGGGAGCCTGCCTTTTGCATTTCCCCCTTTTGGCTCATAAGTTAAGTATTCAGAGCCAAGATCATTTCTATTGCCCCATTCTGACTGAAGAGAGCCTGGTTTTCAGCAATCTTCAAACTAAGCATAGAGAAGCCATGGAGGTTGCCCCCTGACAGGACTTAAAGTACAGTGGATATAAAAAGTCTATACACCCCTGTTAAAATGCCATGTTTCTGTGATGTAAAAAATGAGACAAAGATAAATAATTTCAGAACTTTTTCCATCTTTTAATGTGACCTATAAACTGTACAACTCAGTTGAACAACAAACCAAAATCTTTAAGGTGGAGGGAAGCAAAAATAAAAAAAAATAAAACAATATGGTTGCATAAGTGTGCACACCCTTAAACTAATACTTTGTTGAAGCACCTTTTGATTTTATTACACCACTGTTTTTGGGGGTATGAGTCTATCAGCATGGCACATCTTGACTTGGCAATATTTGCCCACTCTTCCTTGCAAAAACACTCTAAATCTGTCAGATTGCGAGGGCATTTCCTGTGCACAGCCCTCTTCAGATCACCCACATATTTTCGATTGGATTCAGGTCTGGGCTCTGGCTGGGCCGTTCCAAAACTTGAATCATATTCTGGTGGAGCCATTCCTTTGTTGATTTGGATGTGTGCTTTGGATCGTTGTCATGCTGAAAGATGGCGCTCCTCTTCATGTTCAGCTTTCTAGCAGAAGCCTGAAGGTTTTGTGCCAATATTGACTGGTATTTGGAACTGTTTGTAATTCCCTCTACCTTGACAAAGGCCCCAGTTCCAGCTGAAGAAAAACGGCCCCAAATCATGATGCTGCCACCACCATACTGTGGGTATTGTGTTCTTTTAAGTAAATGAATAACTGCTGCGCTACTCAGTGCATGAATAATAAATGAACATTTAAATGAATATAAAGATCAAATGTAAAGGATGCATATAGATATAACCCACATCCGAGTGTAAAGGAAAAAATTGCTAACAGCAACAAGTGCAGAAATCATTACCAAAAGTATTAGTGCAGACAATGTAAAACATTATTATTATTATTATTATTATTATTATTATAATACAGGATTTATATAGCGCCAACAGTTTGCTCAGCGCTTTACAACATAAACATCAGTAAAGCAACACCATATACTCAATTGACCAGTGATATGCAAGTGAATAAGTGACAAAAAAAAAATATATATATATATATAATGTATTGAAAAGCAAAACGTGATACAGTGAAAACGTCCCAAAAAGAATAAACGTAATAGTCCCAAAAAGAAGAGTACAGTGAATCTTCAGCATAAGCCGTGAGACATCCAGTGATCAAATATAATTAATCAATCCTCCACCAGCTAGCGTGCACGCTCACCTCCAAACTGCGACCCGCACAAGGTCATAAAGCATAGAAATAACTCAAATGATGATCTCAAAATAAATGGTCCTCGAGGGTAACAAAAAAGACTCCTCTCCAGTGAAGCTGGCGAGCACTCATAGGTGTAACTCAGATATGGCCACAGACCTCTTTCACCTCCAGTATCCCCACATGGAAGATTTAAGCAAGAAGATTTCCCATAGTGTAATGAATTAAAAACTTTATTTTGAACAACACACAGAGTGACTACTCACATTAAAAACGGGGTCCGCAGACAAATACAGGCAAGATCACTGCAACAAAGCTGCAGAATAGGTGTATGTGGTTAGAATTACCAAGAAGGCGGCTGCTGTCCATAGCGGAAATGACGTCACCACGCTTCCGACCTACGCATTGCGTCACGGGTCACGTGACTTCCTCACTGCTCCACAGGAGGAGGGCATAATTAGACCCAGATAGCGTCCAAATAAATGGCAATAGTAACATAATAAGGATCAATACACACAAAAAAATATATAAATAATGATAAAAGTAATTCATAAAAACAATGACCAGTATATAAAAATACATGATAAAATAAATACTGAAACTGGTGAAAGTAAATAAAAATTAATATAAACGCTGCAGGGGGTCTCTACATAAATAGGAGTACTAAACCCCTACAAACACCACCAAAAGGAGGAATACAATAAACCAATAAAACAAATATAAAAGAGAGAGACAAGCTAAGTGAAATGTAACCTAAAAATCACTGATAAAACAATTGATGTCAAACTCTATAATTAATCCTAGGGGGCCAAAGTGTCCATAGTATAAATCCACCTTGATTCAGCTTGACTCAGAACCCAAATCTTATCGTTACCTCTCCAATGGGGTTGAAATTTCTCAATCCCCCAAAAAGATAGAAAAGAGGGATCCTTATCATGATGAGTGGCAAAATGTTTCGAAAGACTTTGTTTGGGATAACCTTTTTTGATATTTTGGACATGGTGGTCTTTTTGTTCTCCCAATATATTGTAGGCCACAAGAGCATTGGAGAGCATAGACCACTCCCACTGATCTACACATGATAAAATCCTTGATTTTGAATTCCAACCCATTAGTGCATAACGAAAAATATTCCTTTTAACATTCCGGCCTTTGGTCGCTACACAGGCATAACACAGTTTACACGGAAAAAAAAATTCCTATTCAAAAAGGTGACCTGTCTATTCTTCTTTGGGGGGTCCACCACATTTTTTGCCAATTTGACCCTTAAATTAGGGGCCCGCCTTTAGACAAACTTAGGCTGGGCTGGTAAAACATCTTTCAATTGTCTATCCGCCGTCAATAGTGCCTAATATCTTTTAAAGATTCTTTCTATCACAGTCCATCCTCCTTCTTCCTATCTCCGATTAAACTTTTTAGATCCAGTTTAACTACCTCTTGTATTCCTTCCTCTATAGCAGTAGTTTTTGATAAATTTTCTTGATAAAGCATTCTCCTATTAATTTAGCTTGATCTTGGAAGTCATCTTCATAGGTACAATTTTTTGTCAAATAAACTGTCCTTTTGGAATATTTATTAACCACAGTAGATGGTGACACCTATCAAAAGGAATGTAGCCATTTCTGTCCACTGTTTTAAAATACGTTTTAGTAGTTAAACCACCATCTTTCAGTAGGATCTCAAGGTCGAGGAAATGTATCTTCTTCTCTTCAACAACCCATGAAAAGCTGATGTTCTTAATATTTGTATTAGGACGATTCAGAAATTATTCTAATCCAACTTTTTATCCTTCCCAGACTATGATCACGTCATCAATGTAGCATTTAAAAAGCTTTAATTCCTTCGGAGGGTTATGATAGTTTGTTGTTCCCAAAGGTACATAAAAAGATTGGCCAGACTGGGACCAAACCGTGCTCCCATGGCAATTCCCCTAATCTGCCATTCGTAGTCTAGATTATGCCAAAAATAGTTACGTTTCAGGCAGTATTCTAAACATTCTAACAAATATTTCCTTTGCATCCATTGTAAATTTCCCAACTCTCTCATGGCCCAAGTTGCAGCCTCAATGGCATCCTGATGCCCAATAATACTGTATAATGAGGCCAGATCGGCAGTAACTAAAAAAATCGATTGGTGGCCCAACTTCAGATCATCAAGTAGTTGTATAAGATGTTTGGTATCTCTAAGATAGGATCTAGTCTTCTGTACCAAAGGCTGTAAGAAATAGTCAATATATTGACCTAATCTCGTTCCCACCGACTGAATCCCGTTAACATTAGGTAGCCCTGGTGGCTTGAGACTGTCTTTGTGTATCTTAGGTAACATATAAATAACTGGAACACGACAAATGTCTGGGACCAAATAACTGTATTCTTTATCATTAAGGACCTTCTTTTTCACTCCTCTTTTAATTAGGTGATCCAACGCCTTCTTATATTTAATAGTAGGATTAGTCAATAATCTTTCATAGGTCTCCATATTCAGCAATTGATCTTGTAGTTCCTTCAGATAATATTCCTTAGAACCACAATGCCCCCACCTTTGTCAGCTGGCTGAATTACAATATCTTTTCTTTTCTCCAGTCTCTTGATGCTAATATCCATCCCCTTATTCTGTGCAATATTGGGTAATCTAAGCAGACTCAGATCCTGAGTCACCATCCTCCTGAAAACTTCTACATGGCTGTTATCACTAATCTGAGGATTAAACAAAGACTTATTCCGAAAACTGGTATGTTGTAATCCTATGGGTGATGTACTTGATCTAATGTTTCTCACTTCAGGTTGGGTCAAAGTATATTTTTTAATATTCAATTTCCTGACATATTTTTGTAACCATATACACAAATTCTGCAGCTTTGTTGCAGTGTTCTTGCCTGTATTGGTCTGCAGACCCCATTTTTAAATGTGAGTAGACACTCTGTGTGTTGTTCATAATAAAGTTTTTAACTTATTACACTATGGGAAGTCTTCTTGCTTAAATCTTCCATGTGGGGATACTGGAGGTGAAAGAGGTCTGTGGCCATATCTGAGTTACACCTGTGAGTGCTTGCCAGCTTCACCGATGAGGAGTCTTTTTTGTTACCCTCGAGGACCACTTATTTTGAGATCATCATTTGAGTTCTTTTTATACTTTATGACCCCGTGCGGGTCGCAGTTTGGAGGTGAGCGTGCACACTAGCTGGTGGAGGATTGACTGACTATATTTGATCACTGGATGTCTCACGGCTTATGCTGATGATTCACGGTACTCTTGTGTTTGGGACTATTACGTTTATTCTTTTTGGGACATTTTCACTGTTACGTTTTGCTTTTCATTACTATATATATATATTTATATATATATATATATATATATATATATATATATATATAATCTTAGATTGTACGCCCCTTGAGGGTTAGGGACTGATGTGACTGTATAATCTATATATATATATATATATATATATATATATATATATATAAAGCTCTGCGTAAATTACCTGAAATAAATAAATTAATATGTATATTTATTTTTCGTCATGTATTCACTTGCATATCACTGGTCAATTGAGTACACTGTGTTGCTTTACTGATGTTTTACGTTGTCTGCACTAATACTTTTGGTAATGATTTCTGCACTTGTTGCTGTTAGCAATTATTTCCTTTACACTCGGATGCGGGTTATATCTTTATTCATCCTTTACATTTGATCTTTATATTCATTTATATGTTCATTTATTATTTATGCACTGAGTAGCGCAGCACTTATTCATTTACTTATTGGTCTTACTATTTGGTATATAGTTAGGTGTCTGCGGCCACTTGGCGGTGACTACAGTTATTTGGCAGCGTAGGAGGATTGTTTTCTTTTTCATGGTGTTCTTTTGGTGATGTGCAGTGCTGTTTTTGCGCCAAACGTATCTTTTATAATTATGGCCAAAAAATTGAACCTTTGTTTCATCATACCATAATACATTTTTCCACATGCTTTTGGGAGACTTCAGATGTGTTTTTGCAAAATTTAGCCGGGCTTGGATGTTTTTCTTCATAAGAAAAGGCTTCTGTCTTGCCACTCTACCCCATAGCCCAGATATATGAAGAATACAGGAGATTGTTGTCACATGTACCACACAGCCAGTACTTGCCAGATATTCCTGCAGCTGTAGGTCTCTTGGCAGCCTCCCAGAGCAGTTTTCTTCTCATCTTTTCATCAATTTTGCAGGGACGTCAAATTTTTGGTAATGTCACTGTTGCGCCATATTTTCTTCACTTGATGGTGTGTGTCTTCACTGTGTTCCATGGTATATCTAATGCCTTGGAAATTCTTTTGTACCCTTCTCCTGACTGATACCTTTTAACAATGAAATCCCTCTGATGCTTTGGAAGCTCTTTGCAGACCATGGCTTTTACTGTAGGATGTGACTAAGAAAAAGTCAGGAAAGACCTACTAGAACAGCTGAATGCTAGGGGCAAGAGCCTGAGCGTGGCGCTGGACGGGAGATCGCTTTGAGATCTCCTGACATCCGGCTCCCCCAGTGTTCTGCCGGCGGGCACGGTAATGGGAATGGATAGGGGGACTCACCTGCTGTAGTCCCGGAGTCGTCCGAGCTGCCTCCCGCAGACCCTGTTGTGCGGAAAGGTAGAAAAGGGAGAGCCCTGGAAGCCGGAGCCCGGAGGATGCTGGGCAGACAGGTGACAACTTGCAGAGGAGCATTGGGAGGAGACACCGGCCGGCATACGGAAAGACATGCAGCTTCAGTTCTCCTTGTCTCCCTCACCCCTCTAAACCTCTAAAACTGAATCTCTCTCTGACAATAATGTATTGCTGGACTCAAAGGATGGTACATGTTGAGAACCCCAGTTTCGATCGCCCTTTGAACTGGAAGGATATCTCTTCTTGCAACCCCCTTTGAAGTGGAAATGTCGGACGCCATCTCCCCCCTAAAGTGAAGAAGTAAGAAATAAGTGGTTGAGTGAGAGTGGCAGAAGAATATATAATGTGATACATTGTTAAGTGCTAAAAAGAAAATGAAGTAAAATGTTGGACAGAGGTGTGGGGGATACATTTAGGGGTCAGTAGGGTGACTATTGAGGGGCTTGACTACAAAAGGATGAACGATATAAAAGAGAGATGTTTTGAAAAGAACTTGTGCTCCTAATAGGGGTTAATGATGGAGACTGGAGAAGAGAGAAGAGGAAGATATAAGAGAGAACTGGAGGTGAAGGTGAGGGAAAGAGGAGAGAAGGAGAGAGGAGGAAGAAATAATTTGCTGGGGAAGAGGATACTTGAATTCCCAAGATATTAGATACAAATTAAGAATGAAAAGCAAAGCAACAAAAGGAGGTGGGTCAAAGGCCCCCAATCAAGTTCAATTAAAAAATATATCCCCGGGCAAGAAAAACTGACTCCTGAGAGGCAAATAGGAATAAATGAAAAGTGTCTGATGGAAAATAGAAATGGAGAAAGTTCCAGAATATCATTTAAACTATCTAATATTAGCCAAAATATAGAAGAAGTGGATATTGAGAAAATAGGTTTGTTGGAGAACTTAGAAGGGCAAGACACACATCTGCCAACTAAATCAGAAATAGCAGGAATGTTTAAGGATTTGGAAATATCTATAAAACAGGAAATGGAGAAGTTACATAAAGATCTGGGTCAGGTGTTATTTAGAGTGGAGGAGACGGAAGAAAAAAATAAATAAACATGCCCAAGTGATTCAGTCCATAGAGAAACAATTGGTGGAAATGAAAAAAGAACATAGAAACCTGCTATATAAATTAGAAGTTCAGGAAAATAGGGATAGAAGATGCAACTTCAGGATCCAAGGGTTTCTGGAGATATCTCAAGGAGAAGATCTGAGGGAAACAATAGAGAAAATGTTTGACACAATAATGGAAAGACCAGCAGCAGAACCCTATAAAATTGACGAGGTGTACAGAATTGGAAGATTCCACCAAGAAGGGAGAAAGGGAAACCCGCAAGATGTCACTGTGCAATTCCATCATTTTCATGACAAAGAAGAGATCTGGAAGAGGATGAAGGGAAGAGTAGTTATAAAATATGGAGAAATATTCTGCGGACCTTGCTGCAGAGACATTGTTAAAAAAGAGAACCCTGAAACCAATAGTAGAACAATTGAAGCAGAACGTTCGATATAGCATGTCTAATTGGTTGGAAAAATGGGCGATCTGCTAGACTAAAGTTTCCTGAAGAATTGAGAGACTTCTGTGAGTGTCAGGGCCTGGACTTGAACCTGGGACTTCTACTGTGTCAGGCAGTAACTCTTCTCACTGAGCTACCTGGAATGCTGGACAGCTCCTTTGACAATCGTTTGGATGATCCTGCCTTGGCCCTGTTTGTCTTGAACTTTGAACATCTTGCTCCTCCCATGAACTTCCTATAAAAGCCATGTCCAGGCACTTCCTCCTTGCCAGATTATTGTGCCTTCCAGCCAATATCCCGCTTATCCTTACTGCTGCCATCTATATCGTTTGTGACCGACTTTTGGCTTGTGACTGACTTCGCTTTTGTCTTATCCCTAAACAGTTTGATCCGCTCTTGGTTTCCAGCTTGCCCTTTCCATGGTGGGATGATCCTGAGACTGCGACCTAGTATTCACACGCAGCCAAATCCATCTCCACCATTAGGAGCTCTGGTGAAGACCGGTGGATACTTAGACCCCGCACCTCAGGTGAGCCTGCGTCATTCCCAGGGTGACCCGCTGGTCTAACTATCCTTCTGGTTTCAGGTAAGCCTTACACTGCTGTAGCAATTGGTCTCTGAACCTGACATCACACTGTGACAGTGAGAGACTTGAGTTGCAATACATAGATATCCCTGGGTGGAGTGTGGTAGAGGAAGAGAGGTGGAATATAGAGAGTGAGAGGTGGCAGGGGGCCCAGGAGGGATCTTGAGGGGGGCAGAGGAGAAGGAGGGGGTGTTGAGAGAGCTGTTGTGTTTTTTTGTTTTTTCCCCTCTTTTTTTTTCTCTTTTTCTTTGTGATTAACCTAGTGGGACACTGGGGGAGTGTAATTGGGTGGAGGCGTGCAGGCCCTAAAGTTGAGTCATGGGTGGGACCAGAACCACAAATGATTCATAGGCAAATTATTGGCCTAAAAAGGGAGGGAGGGGTGGAGGGATGGGAGGGTGGGGGATGGGTATGGGGAGGTAGTAGGCAGCCTAAGATTCTGCGACAGCTTTAGATTGTGTGGGATAGTTGGAGGTACACTAGCTTGGAGAAATTTTAGAGAACGAAGTGGAAGACATTATGGAGAGGGAGATGAGGAGGATGAAGAGAGATGAGAGGAGGTGAAAAAAAGAGAAAAACAGAAGAGATTCACTTTGTGACTTATAATGTGAAAGGTTTAAATAGTCCTGGGAAGAAATTTAGGATTCTTAAAGAACTTCAACATAGATTTTCCTCAGTGGTGTTTCTACAAGAAACTCATTTGGTACAAGAAACAAATGTGAAGTTAAAATGTAGACATTATCCAGAGTGGTACTATGCAGATTCCCCAGTCAAACGAGCAAAGGGAGTGGCAATAGGATTTGCAAAAAATATAAGGTTTAAGTTGGATTAGAGATTGGTGGATCCGGTAGGGAGATTCCTGTTTTCAAAAGGAAAATTACAGGAAATAGAATGTACATGTAAGGGACCGCCCGGCGGCACCTCTAGCAATCCACTGGTCAGGTGCTCCCAGAGCGCGGAGTCTAAGTCCCGGAGCACTTGTTCACCAGGGCCCCTGATGGTGAGGATGGACGTGGAGCGCTCAGAGACCAGGTCGCGACTACTGGGCACACCCACCAATGGTAGAGGTATCCGCCGAGGGCTCCCGCAGAGTAAAAGCCTGATGTGTGGAGATCGGGCGATCCCGACGGGATGGATGGATGAGCAGGTGCAAGCCGGGTCGGGAGCCGTGGGGTCAAACAAGCCGGGTCGGGAGCCGTGGGGTCTGTGAGGTACAAAATAGCGGGCAGAGAATAGTCGGGTCACACGCCAGGTCAGCAGCAGTAAATCAGAACCAATAGGGGGCATCCAGGAGAGAGGTCAGGCAAGCCAAGGGTCAGGGCAGGAGAGTACAGCAAGATCAGGCAATCCGGGTCAGCAACTATCCAAAAAACACAGGTACACAGGATCAGGAAACAGAAGGGGACCAAACGGCAATCAGTGACAGCTCAGGGCGATTTAAATACCGCGCCCTGCACTGTCATTGGTGTCCCCCAGTGCGCATGCGCGAGTCCCCAGCCTGGACCCAGTGCCCACTTCGCTGTGCGAGGCGGCGCACTGCGCCTGCACCGGGACCAGCGCCGCGGCGATTCCCGACATTGCCCCCCCCCCCTACGGGCAACCTCCGGATGCCCACCCGATCCCTCCACCACGGGTGGTCACGAAGGAACTCCCGGACAAGTCTGGGGGCATGAACATTTTGGCCCGGCTCCCAGGGATTTCTTCTGGACCATAGCCTTTCCATTTAATTAAGAACTGGGTCTGGCCTCCCCTCCTTCGGCACTTTAGAATTGCTTCTACCTCAAATTCTTCCTGCTCTTCGATGGTCACGGCTTCCGGGGGTCTGGACTCTCGATCCGGGAAAGGATCCGGGATAACTGGTTTCAGCAGTGATACGTGGAACACCGGGTGGATTCTGAAGGATGAGCTCGTATGCCACTTTGTTGATCATTCGCTTCACACGGAAAGGACCCACAAACTTTGGTCCTAATTTCTTCGATGGACACAACATCTTTAAGTTAGTCGTTGCCAACCAGACTTTATCCCCGGGTTGTAACACCAGTTCCCCTCTTCGCTTCTTATCAAAGGCCCCCTTGTTATCCTCCTGGGCTCTAGAGATAGCTTCCTGAAGTAGCTTGTTATTGGTAGCGAAGAAGGAAAGTGTGTCTTGAGTAGCAGGGACTGAACTCTCGGTGACCAGATCAGGGAGAAAAACGGGATGAAACCCGTAATTTGCAAAAAACGGGGCCTGCCTCGTGGCTGAGTGATTTGCGTTATTATAGGCGAATTCTGCCAAGGGTAAGAGTGCCAGCCAATCATTTTGTAGAAAGGACGTGTAGCATCTCAGATACTGCTCCAGGGTCTGGTTAGTCCTCTCCGTCTGCCCATTGGTCTGTGGGTGAAAGGCGGAGGAGAGGGACAGTTTGATACCCAACGCCGTGCATAACGCTTTCCAAAATTTGGAGGTAAATTGAACTCCACGATCTGAGACGATATCTTCCGGAACTCCGTGTAATCTTACCACTTCTCGTATGAAGATTTGTGCTGTTTCGAGTGCCGATGGGGTATTCTTCAGGGGTAGGAAGTGCGCCATCTTTGACAGACGGTCAATGACTACGAGAATTGCGGTGTGGCCCTGGGATGGAGGGAGTTCGACTATAAAATCCATGGCGATCATTTGCCAGGGCCGATCAGGTATCAGTAGCGGGCGTAGTAGCCCCCAGGCCTTATTTCTAGGAGACTTGTTTCTTTGGCAGATGGCACAAGACTTGACATAACGCTCGCAGTCCTTGGCCATGTTTGGCCACCAAAACGAGCGTTTGAGAAGATCCAGAGTCTTCGCCAAGCTGAAGTGCCCCGCCATCGGGTGGTCGTGACAATGTCCCAGGACCAGTGTTCGGACTCCTTCCGATACCGCGATCAACCCTTCCTTCCATAAGAGTCCCCCCTTGTTCTGGAGGGACACCCCGGATGGGGCTGACATTGCCACGGAGGCGTCCTGCAGTTTAGAGCGAAGCTCTGTTTGGAGGGCCAGAAAGTTTCCTGAAGATAAAATGGTATCCGGCCTAGGCTCTTCCTCTGGATCCCCAAACATGCGTGAGAGCACGCCAGGCTTCGTATTCTTAGATCCAGGTCTGTACGTTATATGGAACGAAAATCGGGTGAAGAAGAGTGCCCATCTCGCCTGGCGTGGTCGTAAGCGCTTTGCTGTCCTCAGGTATTCTAAATTCTTGTGGTCGGTGAAGATCAAAATCGGATGCATGGCACCTTCCAACAGATATCTCCACTCCTCTAGCGCTGTCTTGATGGTCAACAATTCTCGGTCGCCAATGTCATAGTTCCCCTCGGCCGGGGTCAACTTTCTTGAAAAGAATGCTACCGGGTGTAGAAGTTCCTTGGTGCCTTTCCTCTGGGACAGGATGGACCCTACTGCATTCTCCGATGCGTCCACCTCCAGCACGTACGGCAGTGAAGCGTCCGGATGACCGAGAATGGGGACTATGGTGAATAATTTTTTCAGCGACTCAAAGGCCTCCTGGGCCTCAGGTGTCCATCTAAAACGGGTTCCTTGTTTGGTTAATTGTGTTATGGGGGAGACCAGACCCGAGAAGTTCTTAATAAACTTCCTGTAAAAATTAGCAAATCCAATGAAGCGTTGGACCCCCTTCTTATCTGTAGGAATTGACCATTCCAGAATTGCTGAGACCTTCTGAGGGTCCATCGCGACTCCCGTGGTGGAAATGATCAGTCCCAAAAAGGCAATACTGCGCTGCTCAAAACTGCACTTGTCAGCCTTGGCGTATAGCCCGTGTAAGCGCAACCGCTCTAATACTTTTGCCACGTGTTTTCTATGAGTCTCAAGTGAGGGGGAAAATATCAGTATTTCGTTTAGGTAGACTACTACAAAAACATCCAGGTAGTCCCTGAATATGTTATTCACAAAGTGCTGGAACGTGGCCGGGGCATTGCAGTGTCCAAAAGGCATAACCAGGTATTCAAAATGCCCAAAACGAGTGCGGAAAGCTGTTTTCCATTCGTCCCCCTCCCTTATGCGTACCAGATTGTAAGCACCCCTTAAATCCAACTTTGTGAAAATAGCTACGGACTTCAGGCTCTGAAAGAGTTCTGGGACCAGGGGCAACGGATAACGATTCTTAATCGTGATCTTGTTTAACTTGCGGTAGTCAATGCAGGGTCTCAGGGATTTATCTTTTTCTCTACGAAGAAAATCCCGGCCCCTGCTGATGAAGTTGAGGGCCGGATGAACCCCTTTTGGAGACTCTCATCAATATATTCCTTGAGAGCCCCCAATTCTAATTCCGATAACGGGAAGATCCGGCCAAAAGGAATTTCGGAACCAGGTAACAGGTCTATGGGACAGTCATATGGGCAGTGAGGGGGCAGGGTATCTGCCCCTTGCTTACTGAAAACGTCCAGATAGCCATGATAGGCCTCTGGAATGACCTGTTTTAAATTGGGATCCCCTACTGAGCATAGGAGAACTTGGGGGATCGCGGGGCCCGAAGCGCGACAGTGTTCCTGACAGTATGGTAAGCGGAACAAAACAGACCCGGTCTCCCAGTCAATTTGGGGGTTGTGGGCCCGCAACCAAGGGAGCCCCAAAATGACTGGGAAAAGAGGTGATGCGATGGCGTCTAAACAAAGGAGTTCTTGGTGCTGGCCAGCTATAGTGGTAGGGATAAGGGGGGTCTCCTGATTAACTATTCCCGACTTAATCTGGGAGCCATCAGCCAGAAATATATTAAGACCCCTTTTTCTGGGCTGTAGGGGAATCTCCTGCTGGCGAGCGAAGTCAATATCCACAAAGCAACTGCATGCCCCCGAATCAACTATGGCTGTCACCTCCACGATTCTTCCTGGAAGCTGGAAGGAGAGGGGTACAGCTAAATAATTGGACTGTCTAACATCCCCCACAGATAAGGAAGAAAATGAAGAGGTAGACTTACTCGCTTTCAGGGGACAGGACCGTACCATGTGACCAGCTTCACCACAGTAGAGGCAGAGATTCTTGGAGCGTCTCCGCTGGCGTTCCTCGGGGGATAGCGTAGGCCGAGCCAAACCCAGCTGCATAGGTTCCTGGGTATCCTCAGGAGCTGGGGTCTGGGTGTCCATCTTGGAAGGTTGGCCTGCACTCTGGATCGGGGCCCATGTACTTCCATGACTCTGGCTGGACCTCTCAGACCTGCGCTCCTGTAATCTAAGGTCTATTTGAATGGCTAGGGCCATGAGATCTTCTAGGGTCTCAGGTAGGCCCACTCGGGCCAGCTCATCCTTGAGGGCTTCAGAGAGCCCAATGCGGAATTGGTGGCGCAAGGCGGCATCATTCCACCGTGTGTCTCCCATCCATCACCTAAACTTGGAAGTGTATTCTTCCGCTGCCCAGCTGCCTTGTCTAAGGGCATATAGTGTTGATTCAGTGGGTCATCATAGAGGATGGCCATAGCTTCAAAAAAATCTTTTACTGTCCCAAGGTGTGGGTCTTGGTTCTCCATTAGCCGATGGGCCCAGTCCTGGGGTTCGTCCTGAAGTAGTGAGATTATGAACCCCACCTTAACCGACTCTGTCATAAATGTGCGGGGTTGTAAGTTAAAAAACAGGAGACAGGAGTTTCGGAAGGCCCTGAACCGTGTACCGTCACCGCGAAAACGTTCCGGCAGGGGGACGCGGGGTTCAGCCATAGGTGGCGCAGCAGCAGCTCCCGTGGCTGGCCCCGGGGCTTCCCCGGCCGGGGAGGCAGAAACCGGGGCCTGTGCGGTAGTGTCAGATACGGTGAAGGTCTGGAAACAACTTTCCAGGTTTGTATACTTGTCCTGTAAGGACGACACGGCCTGAGTCAGAGCCGCTAAGTGCCTGCATATGTCTTCCAGTGGGGAGGGCCCTCCTCCAGGCTCAGTCATGGCCGTTTGGTACTGTAAAGGAACGGCCGGCAGCACCTCTAGCAATCCACTGGTCAGGTGCTCCCAGAGCGTGGAGTCTAAGTCCCGGAGCACTTGTTCACCAGGGCCCCTGATGGTGGGGATGGACTTGGAGCGCTCCGAGACCAGGTCGCGACTACTGGGCACACCCACCAATGGTAGAGGTATCCGCCGAGGGCTCCCGCAGAGTAAGAGCCTGATGTGTGGAGATCGGGCGATCCAGATGGGATGGATGGATGAGCAGGTGCAGGGTCAAACAAGCCGGGTCGGGAGCTGTGGGGTCTGCGAGGTACAAAACAGCGGGCAGAGAATAGTCGGGTCACACGCCAGGTCAGCAACAGTAAATCAGAACCAATAGGGGGCATCCAGGAGAGAGGTCAGGCAAACCAAGGGTCAGGGCAGGAGAGTACAGCAAGGTCAGGCAATCCGGGTCAGCAACTATCCAAAAAACACAGGTACACAGGATCAGGAAACAGAAGGGGACCAAACGGCAATCAGTGACAGCTCAGGGCGATTTAAATACCGCGCCCTGCGCTGTCATTGATGCCTGGCACGCACCCGTGTCCCCCAGTGCACGTGCGCGAGTTCGCCGCTGCTGGCCCGGACCTAGTGCCTGCTTCCCTGTGCGAGGCGGCGCACTGCGCCTGCGCCAGGACCAGCGCCGCGGCGGTTCACGACAGTACATTAGCAAATATATATTGCCCGAATAAGAAACCAGAGGTATTCCAAATAATATTTTGAGGAAATTAACGGATTTAAAAAAAGGTGGTTTGATTGTGGCAGGAGACTTCAATCTATGTATAGATCCACAGATGGATGTGACCTCTCCTGTGCATAGAGATGGTAGTAGGTGTCTGAAAAATCTGAAAAAAATGCTATATTAATGTCAACTGGTAGATATATGGAGAATTAAGCACGTGAAGGATATAGATTATACGTTTTACTCTCATGCACACGAGATGTAGTCGAGACTGGATTACATACTGTTGGACCATCGACTTATTGAGTCTTTGGTTAAAGTAAATATAGAAACTATGTCGATTTATGATCATGCTCTTGTCACAATGCAATTATTATGGGGTAATGAGCAGAGTGGAGGAAAATCATGGCGATTAAATGAGACACTTCTTCAGGATCAAGAGACGGAACAAAAAATTAAGAAGGAAATAGAGCAATTCTTTAAGGAAAATGATTCTGAGGAAGTGTCGGTAGCCACGGTTTGGGAAGCTCATAAGTCCTATATTAGAGGAATCCTAATAGCGATATGAGCAAAGAAGAAGAAAGAAAGAAGGGAAAAAATAAATACACTTTTTAGTGAACTCTGTAATTTAGAGCAGATACATAAAAATAAAATAACAAAAGAGGGGATGCAAAAGATAATAAAAGAGTAGAATTAAATAATTTTCTGGAAGAGGATAAGAGGAGAGTTTTTAATAAAATAATAAGTGAAAAATATAGATGGGGAGACCAGGAAAATATTTAATGAGGGCCCTGAGGAAAAAAAAGTCTAGGAACTGTATTGAGAAAATAAGGGATGATAAAGGAGAACTAGTGTACTCAACTAAAGAGATAGCAAAAGTGTTTAAAGAATATTACAATAATAAACCCCATGGTATTACAGGAGAAGACGAAGTAAGAAAAATAGAAAGAAGACAGACATATATAAAAAAGCGGGATTACCGAAAGTAAGTGAAGAACAATTAAAATCCTTGGAAACGGCAATAACACAGGAAGAGATACATATAGCAATAAAAAGTACTGCAGCCGGGAAAAGTCCAGGACCCGACGGGTATACAGTGAGATATTATAAAAAGGATGAAGAAATATTACTACCAAAATTAAAGGTATATATGAATGCCTTAGGAGGAGAGATGGAAATGAGGAGGGAATCCCTGCAAGCCCATGTCGTCCTCATATGTAAAGAAGGTAAAGATGATACCTACTGTTCAAGTTATAGACCGATCTCCCTATTAAATACAGATACTAAATTATATGCAAAAGTATTAGCAAACAGATTGAAAGATCTAATGCCAAAGTGGATACATATGAACCAAGTAGGGTTTGTTCCAAGAAGAGAAGGTAGAGACAACGGATTAAGATCTCAGTTTCTAATACAAAAAAGTAGGAAAGAGAAAACACCTGCATACTGGTACTCTCAATAGACGCTGAGAAGGCATTCGATAGAGTAAATTGGGGATATATGTTAGACACTTTGGAAGTTTTGGGAATTGGACCTAGAATGAGAGAATGGATAAGGAAATTATATAGTCAACCCTTGGCTGTGTAGCAAACTTGCTCATCAGAGCTGGACGCGGAGTTCCCCTTTTTTCTTTTATTAGAAGTATTCCTCAATCCTTCCTTCCCTACCCCCTCCCTTCCTGAGAGGCACAGGGACATGTGTGTGTTAGAAGTTTCTGGCAGGCTAGAACAGCAGGGGTCCAGAGCTATAAAGCCCCCCCTTGAAGCCAGAGACTGGTTGTCACAAGGCCTGTGACATCTCATCCCTCCTAATCAAGATAAGATAGTTTTTTCCCGGACTTGAAAGAAGTTGGAACCTCATAAAACCGACCAGCCAGGTGACAGGAGTTAATTGAACATTCCTCAGGTCAGCTGTCACCTATGTTTCATATCATGTATTATGAAGCTGTTAGTTTTAATTGAGAGTCCGCTGACGTCCTGCCCAAAACAGGGTATTGGCAGACTCCGAGCCACCCCCCTTTGCTGGGGGACTTTTAAAAAACACAGGCCGTAGGCCTAAAGAAGAGCTAAGCACATCTCCTGATCTTAACATCGTAACAGAGGAGATCAAAGACCCTTTCTGCTCTGCAACTTGGATCTGCTCACAAACCAAGGTGTATTGGCAAGTAACTTAATCCTTTAACTTCCTTCCTATTATCTCTTTGATTTGTTTTGGGTCTTTATATATAAATATATGTCTTAGTTACAGATTTTTCTGTAAATATTTTATTGCACCTGTTTGACTCTTTTAGTAATAAATCTTTCTTTCTGAAAGTGTTAAACTGTTTCTAAGCGCTTAATTGCAATTCACAAATTCCTGCCTTTGAAGAGACGCTACTGTTTGTTATAATCTCTGTATAACAGGCCTGCGGACCATGTTATGTAGATAAATATTTCAATCATTATAGTGTATATTTAATAACGGGAGTTTCCCAGTCTCCCAGTCTCCGACAAAAGTGGTGGTGGCAGTAGAGGGTTAGTTGCGCAATTAACCCGACCCAGTAACAAGCGTATTCAGGCTGCAGGCACCGATTCTAGCCCATTAGCTGGACAATCGCTGTGCAGGGTGCAGCTGGGTGTGGCCTTGTTACGCGCGTCACACCGTGGTTTTAGATCGGCCGGTCCTTTGGTCACGAGTTTGGTGAGAAGGTCTGGGGTCTGACGCCACAGGCGTGACGTATTATTGTTGGTCACGGTCGTGCGATTGTCGCATGTTGGTGGCGGCGATCGTGACATATTGGCTGGCAGCGTACGTGGGATAATTGCATTAAGAGCTTCAGTGCAGTGTTAAAAATTGGCTCTGCACTGAAGGATTGTAACCTTTGTGGAAACAGTCCTTAGAAACAAGCTGTGCATATTTGTTATATATATATATATATATATATATATATATATATACAGTATATATATATATATATATGTATAAAGACATATAGCAACAGCTCCTTCCTTTTCCTACTTTCCTATTCTATCTTTGCTTGCAATTATGCCTGGTGTAGCAGAATACAAGAAAATGAGCAAAGGTGATTTGAAAGCTGAATGTGCCTCACGAGGATTGGACGTCGGTCGCAAAAATCGTGAAGATTTGATTAGTGATCTAGTGGAGTATGATATCCGAGCAGATCAGAACTCGGGGGAACTTGAAAATGGAGGGGTTCCCGTTACCCACATTGCCAGTGGCTCAGAGATGGCCTCACAGGATGGGCATACAGAGACTGACACTAGAAGATCACCAAATGTTAGCGTCACACCACCGCCTGAGTGCGCTAGCACCGTGGTGCCTGTAACCAGCAGAGGCTCTTCTCAGATGCAGGAAGCCCTGAAACGCCTCATGGAGACAGATCTTGAGGCATACCTGCGATTCCTTGAATGCCAGGCTGACAGAGAAACTGCGGAACGCCAAGCAGCGGCTGGCAGAGAAACTGTGGAACGCCGGGCTGAGAGAGAGGAACGCCAAGCTGAGAGAGAGGCGGTGCAGAGGGAAGCTGATTGTCGGCAGGAGCTGGAGATGGCAAGGCTCCAGCAGCAACCGGGTCAGAACCTTGGGTCCCTAGATCACAGGGACGCCACTCTTTCCGTGGGCGCAGCCAAGTTTCCAGTGATGGAAAAGGACAGTGACATTGACACGTACTTACTGTCCTTTGAAAAAACGTGCCGTCAGTACCATGTGCTCCAAGCTCAATGGGCTCGGTACCTGACACCAGGGCTACGAGGCAAGGCCTTGGACGTGTTTGTTGAATTGCCAGAGGGGCAAGATGATGATTATGAACTTTTAAAAGATCCCATCATCCGGAAGTACCAGATGACCCCGGATGTGTACCGCAAGTGGTTCAGGTCCATGCAGAAGGGACCTAGGGACTCTTACACGGATGTGGCAAGTCGCTTACGCACCACATTCCAACAGTGGACTAAGGGACTGAAAGCTGACTCCTATAAATCTTTGGAGGATCTCATGATCCGAGATCAACTCTTGCACATTTGCCCGGCAGGCGTCGGACAGTTCGTCTTGGAGAGGGAGCCAGCCTCTACTAAAGCTGCAGCAGATCTGGCAGATACCTTCGTCCACACGCGAGTGTCTGACCCTCGTAAGGCTCCTCCAAACAGCTGGAAAGGGGAGAAATCATCCCTAGCAACCTCTCCTACTTCGGTGAGTCAAGCTTCACCTCCGCCCACCCCTGCAGCGCTTGGAGCCAAGCCATTCCTGCCTGACACCCGCAGATGTTTTGCCTGTGGGAAAGCCGGACATGTTAGGATGCAGTGTCCTGAGCAGAAGCAGACGACATCATCTGGCCAGCCGGCCAGCAACTCTTCTTCTGTGCTGTTTGTTCGCAGGAAGATGCGGGTAACCCCCGCCAACTTGCAGCCCGTTACAGTGGGCAACCGGTCTGCAACTGGTTTCCGGGACACCGGGGCAGAAGTCACCTTGATCCGGCCAGAGCTGATTGAGCCAAGGAACCTCATCCCAGGAAAGTTCCTTACCCTCACAGGAGTTGGGGGGACCCGTTCATGCATTCCCTGTGCAAAGGTATTCCTAGATTGGGGTGCGGGGAGGGGGATGAGAGAGGTGGGGGTCTCAGATGAACTGCCCACACCTGTTTTGTTGGGTGCTGACCTAGGCACTCTTGTTTTGTATTATGCCCCTGCCGAGAAGACCCAGAAGGGCCCCCTGGAACTCTCTGGACAAGCCAAGGTACTGTGGGCAGATGTTGGGGTAATGTCTGGGCCACCGGTGGATGGACAGAGGGAGGAGGCTGGGAATGGTGTGGGGCTACAGGGTTCTCCATTAGCTGGAGAACGAGAAGAAATCCCCTTGCCTGGGGAGGTATCGAACTCATGTGTCATTGATATTATGAACGTGACTGTTGATAATGGGTGTAATGACAATGGGGATGATATTAACAATGTCAGCAACATTGATGGTAATGTCAGTGATAATGTCAGTAGTGTTGATGGTATGGTTGGTAATGCTAACAATGAGTATGATATTCATGATGAGACAACGGATGCATTTTCAGTGTTGGGGGTCACCCACGGTGCTGTACAGGGGGCTGAGGTACAATCTCTGGGGGCTGAGCAAAGGGATGGTCTGGATATGCCTGTCCCTTGCCCAGGCTCAAAAGATTGTGCCTCGACAAGTGCCCAGCCGTTGGCCTTGCATAGGACTAGGCAGCTGGCTGGGACTTGTAGTTCCACACTTCAGGCAGCCCTGAAAAGTGAGTCCCAAGGGACCTTCAAAGGTAAGCTAGCTGTGAGGTAAGCTAGCTGTGATAAGGCAGCTCTGGAAAGTCATTCATATGGAGATTTCAGCTTGTGGCTAGGACTGAGCCTCCCTGCTGGGAAGGGTAAACAAAAGCCTGACAGGAAGAATGGCCTACCCCCAGGGGGGTGGAAGCCTGAAAGCCTGTCAGTTAATCTACTTGTCAAGGTGTATCCACAGGCAGACAGACAGATGTCATAGGCAGGGGCAGCATGCCTGGATTACGAGTGGAAGGGGGGTTGATGCTTGGGTTACAGAGAGAGGGCTGCAGGGCCCAGACCCAATCACCCTTCCTTGGCACTCAGGTTCCGGAACTGCTGGCCAGGCCTCTGATAGATGGTGTCTGGATTCAGAAGGTGCAGGCTGACTGGGCCACAGAGACGAAGGGAATGGCACAATCAGGAATCCAGGGGTCAGCTAGAGTCTGGGCATCCCCAGTAGTCGCGGTCCTCAAGCAGGATACGATAACCAGGCTTTCTGAGGACCTTGGAAATCTGAGCACCATCCCTGTGGTTGTGGCCTGTCCCATGCCCAGGAGCCATGAGGTAATGGAGCATCCGGAAGGTGCCCGCTGTTTTGCCATCATGGACCTGAGCAAGGAGCATGGGCCACCATCTCTAACCCAGCAAGCTCAAGACGAGCCAGCCTTCGCTACCCCATGTGGCTTGCCTGAATCCACGGGAAAGATGGTTGGGGTTGAGAACGCGCCGACCGCCTCTCCAGCGGTAAGGAATGGCCCGCAATGCGGAGTGGACCTGGGTGCAGTTGCCCACTTTACGGGCCTCGCGGTGTTCGGCCCTGTCTGGGAAGAGCAACTTGGGCCCCTGTCACTAGTCAGGAACCAACTGTTAGCACCTAGTCTGACAGTGGAGAAGGGTAACTGTCAGAGGGGCATGTCAGTGGTTCAGTTTGGGAACCCACCGGTAAGAAGAGACCCCCAGAGGTCTGGGCATGGGGAGACTGAGGCAGCTGTGGCCTGGTCTGCTCCCCACGCCATAAAGCAGGTTACGTCGGTCGTGGGTGCAGCTGGCTACAGTAAGACGCCTGGATGCGATGATCATGGCTCAGCTGGACCTGTGACCGACCTAGCAGACGAGGAACTGGTGTCCTGGATGCTAGCAGGTAACGAGGACTGTCCATCTTGGATGAAGGTACCTGTGGACACCACTGGAAGGTCCAGAATTTGCCTATCCGGTTCCGGTGCACACGGACGCTACTATCTTCAGGCCAGATGTAGTCCTAAGCCTGAGGAGGAAGATAGGAGAGGGAAATCTCCTTCTCTACCTCGACAAGAAGCTATATATTAATATGTTCGCAAATGACACCCCTGAGCCGAAGTGTGTTGCGAACAGATAGGCACCCCGGCAGTTGCCACGGTATTCGGATCGCCACAGCCGACTGGTACCCACCCGTGACCACTCCCTTGGTCAGCACAGCAGTGTTGCTGGGGAGAACGGCTTCCTGTTCAGCCGGAATTCGGTTCTCCCGCAGTGCAGCGGTACCAGGACGACCCAAGAGGAACCTCTGGACAGAGGTCGGTTGCGTCAGGAGGGAACTTGTAGTTCCCTCCCTGGCAACCACCTGAGGGGGAGGTGTAGCAAACTTGCTTATCAGAGCTGGACGCAGATTTCCCCTTTTTTCTTTTATTAGAAGTATTCCTCAATCCTTCCTTCCCTACCCCCTCCCTTCCTGAGAGGCACAGGGACATGTGTGTGTTAGAAGTTGCTGTCAGGCTAGAACAGCAGGGATCCAGAGCTATAAAGCCCCCCCTTGAAGCCAGAGACTGGTTGTCCCACGGCCTGTGACATCTCACCCCTCCTAATTAAGATAAGATAGTTTTTTCCCCGGACTTGAAAGAAGTTGGAACCTCATAAAACCGACCAGCCAGGTGACAGGAGTTAATTGAACATTCCTCAGGTCAGCTGTCACCTATGTTTCATATCATGGATTATGAAGCTGTTAGTTTTAATTGAGAGTCCGCTGACGTCCTGCCCAAAACAGGGTATTGGCAGACTCAGAGCCACCCCCCCTTGCTGGGGGACTTTTAAAAAACACAGGCCGTAGGCCTAAAGAAGAGCTAGGCACATCTCCTGATCTTAACATCGTAACAGAGGAGATCAAAGACCCTTTCTGCTCTGCAACTTGGATCTGCTCACAAACCAAGGTGTATTGGCAAGTAACTTAATCCTTTAACTTCCTTTTTTATATCTCTTTGCTGTGCTGTGGGTCTTTATCTATATATAAATATATATCTTAGTTACAGATTTTTCTGTAATATTTTATTGCACCTGTTTGACTCTTTTAGTAATAAATCTTTCTTTCTGAAAGTGTTAAACTGTTTCTAAGCGCTCAATTGCAATTCACAAATTCCTGCCTTTGAAGAGACGCTACTGTTTGTTATAATCTCTGTATAACAGGCCTGCAGACCGTGTTATATAGATCAATATTTCAATCATTATAGTGTATATTTATTAACGGGAGTTTCCCAGTCTCCGACAAAAGTGGTGGTGGCAGTAGAGGGTTAGTTGCGTAATTAACCCAACCCAGTAACAAGCGCATTCAGGCTGCAGGCACCGATTGTAGCCCATTAGCTGGACAATCGCTGTGCAGGGTGCAGCTGGGTGTGGCCTAGTTACGTGCTTCACACCGTGGTTTTAGATCGGCCTGTCCTTTGGTCACGAGTTTGGTGAGAAGGTCTGGGGTCTGACACCGCAGGCATGACGTATTATTGTTGGTCGCGATCGTGTGATTGTCGCATGTTGGTGGCGGCGATCGTGCAGTCGTGACAGGCTGCATTTATGGTTAATGGGGAACTGTCAGAATATATTGAGATGCAGAATGGAACAAGACAGGGATGTCCTCTATCTCCATTGTTATATGTTTTGATGATATGCTGTTCTATGTAGGAAACCCAAGGATAACATTGCCAAATTTAATTAAATCTTTAAAAGAATATGGCGAGATGTCAAATTTAAAAATGAATCCAACTTAAACAGAGAGTTAAATATAAACCTTCTAAACAGAGAAATAAAAATGTTACAGGAGGAATTTCCCGTCGTCTGGAGAGAAATTAAAATATCTTGGTATAAAACTGACCATTTCTATAAAAAAAAATGTATATAGAATTAATTGTATACCACTATTAAATGAGATTAAAGATGAAATAAAGAAACCAGGATGGTGATTTCAGTCATGGATTGGATGGATAAATTTGATAAAAACTGTGATTGTTCCAAAAATCTTATAAATTCCAAATGATACCAATTAAACTACCTGAGGCATTCTTTAGCATAATTAAAAAAATCCTGACAAGATTTATTTGGAGGAATAAAAAGCCTAGAATTAGTTATGATAAGTAGAGACAAAGAGAATGGCGGTTTGGGAGTACCGACATAAAAAGATACTATAACTCAGTAATCCTGGCGAGAAATACTGGGGAGAATTTTCGATTGGACATATAATGCACAGGGGAAAAGTTGGGTAATAATAGAAAATACATTAAGTCACACAAATTTAAATAGAAATATTTGGTTACCTCCGCAATACCGTGGATTAGCAGATAACACAAGTTTGGTTACACGTAATGTCTTAAGAGTTTGGGATGTTATACATGTCTTGGAAATTCGCTTTCAACGAATTTTTCCGTGAGTACCCGCAGTTGGATGCACAGCAATCCCCCATAAAGCTGTGCGAACTTCGCTTACCGCGACTGCAGCTTAACTCCACGATTCCTGTGCCTCCAACTGGTGTGCAAAGGTTTAGCTCTTTTGAGATGTGGGGAAAATGGAGCTCCCGTGATCCAGGAATCATCAGACGATACTCCCAGGTTGGAGTTTGAATCCACTCTCTGCCTGGCTCTAACCCCAGACTCTTGTTTTATTCTTTTACAAAAAAACACACACACGCCCCCCCACACGGGGGTCAGGTCAATCCCCTCCCACAGAACAATGTATAGGGAATATCCATACACGAGAATGTACATCCTTCTTGGAGTGTAACGTTTCCTCTTATCTATACTGAAAACTAGTTAAACCAGTCCTCCCCCTCCCCCTGGTCCCATCATTTACATGTTATCAGCTCCTAGCAGTATGTACATTGTCTGTACAAGCATCCCCTAGATTAAACAGTGTCAGTCTGTATCTGAATGGGCCCGATATGATCTTTATTAAAACACATCCATCCAGATACAGTTCAGGTCGGTAGCGGCTTGTAGAGATATACATGAGCCTACACGCGGAGTTTGCACTGCCCGGCGCCTGGCCATACGAAGTCCATGTGGTACTATGCTGCTGATATGTGGGTACAGGCCCGCGGCCTACCGAATGCCGTGGTGGTATACACACCGGTCTATAAGCGCAGATCTGCCATCTCATCCATTACCGAGCTGAGTACTGTAATATATACATTGTAAATGCGCATGGCCTAATTGCAGCCTTCAGAGCTTTAATTAAGCCACAGGAGAGACATATGAATAACACTAATATATGACACATTTAAAGTCCAACCTGTAATAGAAAATTTCCATGACATACACAAGCAAATGGGGTTGGAATTTAATTCACTGTTAATGCCTCTTGGGAATACAGAGTTTTTCCCTCCAGGTAAAGAAAGCATTACAGGGAAGTGGATAAGGAAGAAAGATGTTCAATTAAGAGAGATAATGGATGGAGAGGAAATATGTTCACTTAAGGAACTGGAAAGCAAGAGGGAAATATTCAGGAGAATGGATGAATGGCGTTATTTTCAGTTGAAACATTTTTTAAGGAAACCTCCCAAAGCCACTAAGAAAAAAAGAGGATTGGAACCCCTTTGAGCACTTATTAGAAACACGAGGAGATGGGAAGCACGAGACTTCTAAACAGTTATAAGATCACCATTTATAGAAAAATTGGAAAGGGATTTAGGAGTAATAATTGATGAGAAAAAACAGAAGAAAATGTATGGATTAATTCACAGGAATGTAAATATGAAGGAGGTAGAAATGAATTATAAATGTTTGGCAAGATGGTATATCACACCGAATGTAGCACACAGGATAAGTGGGGATAATTCACCTTTGTGTTGGTGTGGATGTGGAGAAAGAGGCACAATGTTTCACTTGTGGTGGGAGTGTCATAAAATTCAGGAGTATTGGGGAGGTATAGTACATGTAATACAGGAAATACTGGAGGTTAATATCCCAAAGGAGCCAGAGATTTGCCTTCTCTATTGTTTTAATTTCTCAGTAAAAAAATCTAAAAAAAAAACTGGATTAGTGTACTACATAAATGCAGCGAAGAGCTTGATACCCAATTTTGGAGGGAACAACAGGCACCAAGAGTATAGGATTGGATAGAAAGGGTAGAGAAGATCTATAGATTAGAGGAACTTTACCATATGGGTGAAGATAGGATGGAGATTTTCCGTATAAGATGGGAAAGTGGGAGAAATTTAAAGGGTCAAATGTATACCTGGAATATATGTAATAAAGAAAAGAAGATATGGAGGATATTTGTAATATTAAAAAAGTAGTATTCTTCGAATAAGATCAATAGAATAAACAGGGAAGAACATAATCGGCTGTGTAGAAAGGGCTGGGGTGGTATAGGGTTTGGGGTAGGTGGGGTGGGTGGTGAAAGGGAGAAGGAAAGGAAAAAAAAGATACCAAGAGTAAAGTTAATATTTTGATATAATGCCAAATAAATATGAGTATTTAAGGCTACGTTCACACTAGCCTTGTGTGCAGGCGGCAGAGAGGCGTTTGGGAAGCGTTTTTACCGCTTCCCAAACGCCTCTGCCAACTCTGCACATTACAGCACATGGTGCTGTTCTAACAGGAGCGTTTGCGTCGCGTTGCGTCGCGGCAAAACGGACGCCTCTGGTCGAGTCAGGAGGCTTTGAAGCCTCCTATTCTCGTCTATGGTGCCGCTCCGCAAACGCCCGGCCGGCGTTTGCGGTGCGGTTGCGACGCGGTTGCGGGGCATTTGCGGAGCGGTAACACCACTCAAATGCATTATAGGCGTTTGTGGGGCGTTATTAATGCTCGGCAAACGCCTAGCAACCGCCGCTAAACCGCGCATGCGGCGTTTGCGGAGCGTTTGCCGAGCGTTAAAAACGCTCCGCAAACACCGGACCAACGCTTGCCAAACGCTATAGGGGCGTTTGGCAAGCGTTGGCAAAACAGCCTAGTGTGAACGAGCCCTTACTGTATGTTAATATGTATTTATTGGTTTTTGTATATGCAAAATGGTATAATGAAAATTTATAATAAAATATTTAAATAATTAAAAAAAAAAAACAGCTGAACTTAATTTGTGGTTAATCAGAGGCCCTTTAAATGATGGCAGGTGTGCACTGACTGTTATTTTACATGATTTTGAATGTGATTGCTTAATTCTGAACACAGCTACAAACCCAGGTATAAGAGGATGTGCTCACTTATGCAACCACATTATTTTAGTTTTTTATGTTTACTCCCCCCCCCCCCCCCCCACTAAAAGTTTTCAGTAGTTTTTCAATTGAGCTATACAGTTTATAGGTCACATTAAAGGTGGAAAAAGTTCTGAAATGATTTATCTACATCACAGTAACCTGACATTTTAACAGGGGTGTGTAAACATTTTATATCCACTGTATATGTAAACCTTCACCTTGTAAAACAACCAATACAAACATATGGAGAACTGACAATGCTGTGCTCTCCTGCCTAGCAGGGTCAGTGTTTGATTGGAAAGCTAGTAGTGACTGGGATTTCACATAAAGGAAGCAATATGAAGCAAACAGGATACTTTTTCATATAGTTACATGATATAACAGGTATATATCAGGAATATTTAGCTAGCTCTCTTAGCGTTGACACTGAAAGGGACTTGGTGAAGCAAGAGGGTCTTTTGGATAGAGGCATAGACACTATTATGAACAGCAGGAATCAGTCTGCTAATGCAATTTATGGTAAAATGAGGAAGAAATTATCAGTATGGAGGAAGGTTAGCAACTGCGTTAACAGTCCAGCAATCAATTCAGTTTTGTAGTTCCTGCATGATGCAGCTTAACAGCCAGTACACTGGAAGTTCAGGTAGCACCCTGTCATGTTTCTTGGAAATACGGTAAGCAGCGATACCTTTAGGTTACTTTCACATATGCGTTTTTGCTGTGCTTTTACTGCGCTTGCGGTGGGTTTTTTATAAAATGCTGCGTTTTCCATTTAATTCAATGGGGAGGAGCGTTTTGGGTGGGTTTTTTTATCTTACTTCACCAATAATGCAGCAAGGATTTAAAAAAAACGTAATGGACCTGCAATGGATCAGTGTAAGGAGTCCCATAGGATTACATAATCACACACTTTTTCTTCCACTTTTTTTAAATCCAAAAGCGGAAGAAAAATGGATCAGTGTGAAAGCAGCCTAAGTCAAAAGATTTCTGACTGCCCTCACTAGAAAAAAAAAAATCTCTGAAAATGAGATTCTCCATTTGGGACCTGGACACAGTGGCAGAACTGTATTGCACTGTATTCATGGAGAGTGTTTCTCTCTCTGTACCCATCCTTCTTGCCTAAGGTGGCGTGGAGCTTCACAGGTCACCAGAAATAATAATTCCTTCTTTCTGTGGGAACCCCAAAAACCTGAAGCAGATTTCAATAAATTACTAATGTCTCATTACACATATTGAACGTACTAAAGAATGGAGAAAGTCATCCAATTTAACCACTTGCCCTGCAGAAGATTTACCCCCCTTCCTGACCAGGCCAGTTTTTGCTATTCAGCACTGTACTACTTCAACTGGTAATTGTGCGCTCATGCAACGCTGTACCCAAAAGAAATTTTCTTTTTTTCACACAAATAGAACTTTCTTTTGGTGGTATTTGATCATCAATGGGTTTTAATATTTTTTGTGATATAAAAGAAAAAAGACCGAATATTTTTGATTACAAGAAATATCCAATAAACTCAAAATTTAGTCATACATTTAGGCCAAAATTCTGCTACATTTGGTAAAAAAAAATACCAATATATGTATATTAATTGGTTTGTGTGAAAGATATAGCATCTACAGACTATGGTATAGATACTGGAATTTACGCATCTTTTACTTTCTGACTGCCTGTCACATTTCTTGAGGTGCTAAAATGCCAGGGCAGTACAAATATCCCCCCCCAAAGTAACACCCCAAGGAATTTGCTGAGAGGCATGTTGAGTACATGGAAGATTTTATTTTTTTGCCACACATTCTGCTACTTCTCCCGAGTATGGGGGCACTACATGCAAGAGAATTTTTGGAACCTATCCACATACAAGCCCCCAAAATCAAATGACCACTTTCAGGCTTTCAAAGGGCGTATTTCCTTTTTTGGAAAGTAGACAATCCAAGGATTTTGATAAGAGACATAGTGAATATTTTGCAGATATAATTTTTGTCACAGGGTCTTGGAAAAAAGAAAAAATACATTTTTATGTTTTCTTTATTCATTTTCTATAAAACTTGTGGCAACAAAAAAGATCTGAAAAATGTGGAGTGTCTACTTTCCAAAAAGGGATAATTTGGGGGGGGGGGGGTGCTTCTACTATTCTGGCATTTCAGGGCCAACATTAGAAGCTTCTGCAACACATCACCCATTTTCCTAAACGGTTGAAAAACAAGCCTTTTCTGACACTTTTTGTTTACATGAAAAACCATTTTGTTTGCTAGAAAATTACGTTGATCCCCCAAACATTATCTATATTTTTTAAAGCAATGACCCTACAGAATACAATCAACAGTGGGTGTTGCAATTTTTTATTTCACACAGTATTTGCGCAGTGATTTTTTCAAATGCTAATTTTTTGGAAAAAAATACACTTTTTTGGATCTTAATGTATAAAAACACAATATATTGCCCAATTGTTTGATAAAATATAAAAGATGATGTTATGCCGAATAAATACCAAACATGACATTCCTTAAAATTGCACATGACCGTGCAACAGTGACCAACTATGTACATTTTTAATATCGATAGGCGACACTTTAAAAGCCTTTCCAGGTCACCACTCTATATTTACACAGGAGGTCTAGTGCTAGAATTACTGCCTTCGATCTGACACGGTGATACCTCATCAAATGCGTGGTACAATCTCTGTTTACATACCGACACGGGACCAATGCTTGCGTTTGCCTGAGCATGGTAAGAGGGGCGGAGGGTGATTTATTTAATTTTTATTGTTATCACAGGGAATGTTAATATGCCCTGTGATAGCAATAGGCAATGACAGGTATTCCTTTCTGAGAAATCTGGGGTCTATTAGACTCTAGATCTCTCCTCTGCCCTTGAAGCATCTCCCGCTTTCAGTTTCTTAGACCATAGAGATGATCGGAGCCATTCTGGTCTCCGATTAGCTATGTGGTCAGCCGTCTGAACTTCCGGCTGCATTCTTGGATTCCCTTGTAGGTTGGATGAGCCCAAAAAAGCCGTGGAAGGCGGCAGGAGGGGGACGTCCCTTCCTGCTGCTTGTAAAAATGATCCAGCAGCTATATAGTTTTTACATAAAAGCTGCTACTATTGGTTTTACATGAAAGCCAACCACCAGCTGAAAAAACCTATACCAGGATGATTCCTTTAGCTGCAGACATCATCCCGGTATAAGCACTCAAATTCCAGCGATGTACCAGTATGTTGCTGGACTTTGTTGGGCATATATGTAACAGCAGAGAACATGGGCATATGGTGAATTGGGGCTGTGGACCAATATGACCACAATTCATTCTTTTTTGTAATGCCCATGTTGAATTTTAGGCCCAAAAAAGTTTTAAATTCAGAAACCGTGATAGGTTTCCATGCGAATTGTCTGGCAAGAGTTGAATTTGGGTGGGCGGCAATGTATTGTGCGTATAAATTGCTTTGACCCACAATCAATTGATACAAATCTTCCATGAAAAACAGCGGAGGGGCTAAATGCTAGTGCTGGCAGCGAACGGGGCTGATCCTGCTAACACTACATTTTTGGGGACACTATACAAAGGAGGCACTAGTATAGTTCTGTTTATATTCAGTATATTGATCCGTACAAATACTATACTAGTAATACTGGTGATCAGCAACCTATAGCGTGGGTGCGATAGTGTGCGGGCAATCTAACGCTAGCTGACCCTGGCTGGGAGGGGAGCTTACAGTCCCTGACACTATCTGATGTCGCTAGTGGCAGTAATACAGTGATCAGTGAAAAATTCTATATACTGACACTGTACTAATAGCACTGTCTGGGTGATGGGGGGATCAAAGGGTTAATTGGGGCTATCAAAGAGTTAAATGTGCTATCTAACGTGTGTGTAAAATGTAGTGCTTTTACTCACAGTGTGGTGCTCTCTCTTCTCTCCCTGGACCAACAGGGAATTAGAAAGCAATGTACGTTTATGTCGCTTTGCCCAGAGCTGCTGCTTGCCCGCACAATATGGCGGCAAGTGGTTAAAAAAAAAAAAACCCTTAAAAATATTTCTTTTTTTAATTCTCAATACGGTCTTTTTCACTTTTTTTATTTTATTTTTGTAATACTTGTAATGCTTGCTTTGAACTGTCATGAAAGAGTTAAGTTCATGATTGTTCAATATAATAGTGATCTGTGATTGGCTAGAGCTGGTCACATGGTACAGAGTGCTGTGATTGGCCCCATGTATCATGTGAGAGCTGTGAGTCAATCACCGCTCACCAGGAAGAGAAGCAGAGCTGTTATGAATCAGATTGCTTCATAACAGTTTTGCTAACATTTTGATCATGTGGTCTCATAGCGATCACGTGATCAACAGATCCCATTCACTGGGATCTTCATTGTGCTGTGTCCAGTGAACACATCTGTCGTGGGTGGGGAGCTCTTTGTCTCCGCTGGGGCACGCAGCGCCTCCCCATGTTAGTACATCCAAAACTATGTACCCTGCGCCCCATTCACAAAGAAAAGTGCGATTCGCGCATGTATAGTAGAAACCTGGCTCTGAAGCTGCAAGGCTTTACTGCCTGCTTCCCTTAGTCAAGATGGTGGTGCCAGCAAACGACAGCCGATTGAAGCCAGCTCAGGGTGAAGACATTGCTGGATCCCTGGACAGGTAAGTGCCCTAATATTAAAAGTTGTCAGCTACAGTATTTGTAGCTGCTGACTTTTAAAGCGGAGTCCCACTCAAATTTGGAAGCTTTGCTTATTTGCCTCCTCCCCCCCTCCACTGCCATATTCGGCACCTTTTGGGGGGGAGGGGGGAGCGGATACCTGTTTTTGACAGGTACCCACTTCCGGCTCAGTTTGCCGTGGCGAAGTGAGCCGAAAGTTCGGCCCCCTCTTTCCCACAGTCTCCTGGGAACTTTCATAGGTCTCAGAAGACTGCTGGACCAATTAGGAGGCGCAGCGTGAGTCACGCATGCGCAGTGGGCACCAGGCTGTGAAGCCACAAGCTGTCACAGCCTGGTGCCCACAGTTGAGATGCCAGCGCCGTGGAGGGGAGAAGGGACGGTGCGGGTGAGAACATCGCTGGACTCTGGGACAAGTAAGTGTATATTTATTAAAAGTCAGCAGCTACAGTTTTTGTAGCTGCTGACTTTTAACAAACACAAAAACAGTTGAAACTCTGCTTTAAGTTTTTGGAGAGGGGCTGGATTTCCTCTTTAACTAGATTTCCAGGAATCTTCCAGGACAGAGCCAGTTTCTGCCTAATAGTAATATTCAGTTGTATTTTTAATGGTTAGTTTATGTATCTATGTGTAGGTTATGTTCATGCACTCAATTATTTTCTACTACTAATGGACTGATGGGGATAGGGTCTTTTTATAATGATGTTGACCATGTGTTTCCTGTGTAGGTAGGAGGGGGCACTCATTTTCCTTCTCTCTATCTCTGTCTATCCTGGAACATTCCGGGAAATCTAGTTAACAGGTAAATAACTCAATTTTTTATGCCCTAATATGTAACACATGCCTTTTAACCATATTGGCTTCCTATTGCAGAAATGTATAACTTTTTACATGTTGTTACTTTTTCATTTGTTGAATCATTGTAGCTTCAGGTTGGGTAATTGTTTTATTCTTTACGATTCTAGCACTTTTTTAAATTAGTGGAAGATTTCAAAAATTGGAAATGGCCACCTCCAGGGAGACGTCAGAGCGGATATTACTGGAACCATATAAGTATTTACTTCAGCTTCCAGGTACAGTTTTAGTATTACATCAAATCCAAAAAGCTTCTTACATGTTGCTCAACAGCATTAAAAATACTTTAAGACAAGTATAATAGCAGTAAGTTTGTGCATAATTATATTCAAACTTGTACCTGCATGAAAGTTTTTGATGCATTATATCCACCTCAATGCTGGACCCTTTCACCACCTTCCTGCCCAGGCCACTTTTAAGCTTTCAGCGCTGTTACAATTTGAATGCCAATTACTCAGTCATGCAGCACTGTACCCAAATTAAATTTTTATATTTTTTTACACCAATAGAGCTTTCTTTTAGTGGTATTTAATCCCCACTGTTTTTTTATTTTTTTTTATATATAAATGGAAAATTACCAAACATTTAAAAATAAAAAAACATTTTTCTTAGTTTGTTATAAAATTTAGCAAAAAAATCATCTTTTTTCATACACATAGGCCAAAATGTATTTTGCGAAATTTGTTTGGGAAATGGGATGTATATTCGAAATCTGATCAGTCCTGATTTTTGAGGCCCTAAAATGCCAGGGCAGTACAAATACCCCCCAGATGAGCCCTTTTTGGAATGTAGACAGTCCAAGGTAATTAACCGCTTGCCGCCCTGCCACTGTATATATACATGTGCAGGGCGGCACTGGGGCGCAAAAGCACGTTTTAAAACGTGCTCCGCGCTCCCGACGTTTTCGCGGGCAGGGGACGCGCTCCCGCCGACCCGCGGGTGACACCATTCGATCCCGGAGGGATCAATCATTAGATTTCAGCCAGTGATGTCTGGCTGAAATCAGATGATCGGTCCCTGACCTATCCTGTCCTGTGTTGACATTTACACAGGACAGGATATGATGTCATTCTTCTCTGCCTGGACACATTCCGTTCCAGACAGAGAAGAAGACACAGTAAACGTGAGTAAAACACTACACATTTACAGTTAGAACACACCTAGGTCACATTTAACCCAATGATCGCCCCCCCCCCCAGTTAAGCGATTTTTACTGATCACTGTATCAGTGTCGCTGTATCAGTGTCGCTTTAGCACCCCTCCCAGATAGCGCCAGATTGCCCGCCAGTACACCAGTAATCCAATTTAACCCCTTGATCGCCCCCCCCCCCCCAGTTAACCCCTTCACTGCCCTGTCACCAGTGTCATTGATTACAGTGAACAGATTTTTACTGATCACTGTATTAGTGTCTCTGGTGACTTCCGATAGTGTTAGCGCCCCTCCCAGATAGCGCCAGTTTGCCGCTAGTACACAAGTAATCACATTTGACCCCTTCATTGCCAGGAACACGCTTACTTGCACGCTAAACCTCCATTGCTAGTATAGTGTCTGATTGGATCAATATCTTTGATCAGATCAGCGCTATACCAGTGTTCACATTACTATAGTATCCCCAAAAACGCAGCGTTAGCAGGATCAGCCCCGACACCTGCCAGCACCTGCGTTTAGCCCCTACGCCCCCCCCCCTTCTCCCCCAGCAAGTGCAGTGTCAGTAGATAACTGTCACTTGATACATATTACACACAAAACCGCAGTGTTCACAGAATCAGGCCTGATCTCTGTTAGCACTTGTCGGTAAATTTTTTGTAGCGGTTCAAGCAGTCCCTGACAGCCAGGCGCTCTTTTTCCCATGAGTCGCACTAGGTACCTGTAAATTTAGTGGCCAAAATGTCCAAGCAAAGGTACTCTAGTGAAGAGGCCTATAGGATTCTGAGCATGTCAAGTGAGAGCGAAGGGGAAGACTCACTGGCAGAATCAGGCTCAGAATACGAACCTATAGACAGCAGCGGCACCCTGACAGATAGCTCAGACGACGAGGAAGAGGTCCCTGCTAAGATCAGGTGTACCCAATCCCATTCCCAGGTTGCTGAGGTGGTACAAATGCATGATGACTCTCATATGCAGCAGAGTGCCAGTACTAGTGCCGCACTTCCTTTTGGTGAACTGGCGAGCACCAGCGGCCTACTACATCCTGGTCGTATACATACCAGCACTGCAGTATCACTTGGTGACGTGGCGAGTCCCATAAGTGCAGTACAAGCTGGTGCGGTGGCGAGCACAAGTAGTGTCGCGCGGCCACCAAGAATTCGCAGACAGGCCTGTAGAGCCCCTAGTGTCCTTCCGGATGTGCTTGCAAATCCCGATTGGCAGCCCACAAATTCTGGAGCACACTTACTTCCCCCATTCGCTGCCCAACCCGGAATTCAGGTGGAAACAGCAAATTTAAATACTCCCCTTGATTTTTTTTAGCTGTTTTTCACAGAAGATCTTTATTCATTGATTGTGGATAAAAGCAATTTATATGCACGACAATATATCGCAGCCAACCCAAATTCATACCTTGCCAGACCATTCGCATGGAAACCCATTACAGTTTCCAAATTTAAAGTTTTTTTGGGCCTAACCCTCAACATGGGCATTAATAATAAAAATCAATTGCGGTTGTATTGGTCCACAGACCCGCTTGTTCACATGTCCGTGTTCTCTGCTGCCATGGCCAGGCATAGATATGAGACGATAATGCATTTTATGCACTTCTACGACAACACACTCAGTCGTCCTCGGGGTGACCCTGAATTTGACCGGCTCCGCAAAATTTGGCCCCTCGTAAATCACTTTAACCAAAAATTTGCAGATGTGTATACGCCCCATAAAAACAACTGCATTGATGAGTCCCTCATTCAATATTCTGGCCGCCTACTAATCAAACAATATCTCCCCAGCAAGCGTGCCAGATATGGGATCAAGATGTATAAGACCTGTGAGAGGGTAACAGGCTATACATATAAGTTTCGGATTTACGAGGGAAAAGATAGTCACTTGGAGCCCCCCGGATGCCCAGACTACATGGGGAGCAGTGGCAAGATAGTTTGGGACTTGGCGTCATCCTTTTTCCATATGGGGTACCACTTATACGTGGACAATTTTTATTCAAGCGTGCCACTATTTAGACATTTGTTCAATCTGGGAATTTGCGCATGTGGCACTTAAAAAGGGGGAAAAAGCCTGCTTGAGAAATGAAGAATTGCTCGCAGTGAAGTGGAAGGACAAACGGGATGTTTACCTTCCATTCACGCAGATACGACCGTCCAAATTACCACGGCAGCGGGTGTTGTTGAGAAGCCCCTCTGTGTCCACGATTATAACCTTAACATGGGAGGGGTGGACTTCAACGACCAGATGATGAAGCCGTACTTAGTTTCCCAAAAAGCCAGATGCTGGTACATAAAAGTGTCTGTTTATTTATTTCAATTGGCTGTATATAACGCTTTTGTTCTCTATAAAGCAACTGGACATAGTGGATCATACCTAAATTTCCAGTTAGAGTTCAACAGGGCCCTTTTGTATCCAGAAGGTGCTGTGCCCCAAACCCCTATCCCAGATGCAGTTAGCCGTCTGCATGAGAGACATTTTCCCGATACCATTCCTGGTACCCCAACCCAAAGAAGACCCCAAAAAAGATGTCGTGTCTGCAGCAAATGTGGAATTAGGCGTGACAGCCGCTATTGTTGTCCCTCCTGTCCTGGCCAACCTGGCTTCTGCGTCAAGCCCTGCTTCCGCCTCTAACATACACTAGTTGACTATTAGTATAGGGTACAGCACGGCACAGATCAGGGCACATTTACACAGGGTCTCAAAAGATGTTAGGTAGTCAGGAAACTGGCTATTGCATTTGGAGAGACCCTACCAGCTGTTTTAAAAATGTTTAAAGTTTGAAAAAAAAAAGTAAAAAAAAAAAAAAATTAAAAATACAAATCCCCCCCAAAAAAAAAAAAATGTAAAAACCAAAAATAGTTATGATTTTTTTTGTTGTCATTTTTGTGATTGTTCTACTTTTACTGTTTTATTGTTACTGTTTTATTGTTAACCATTTCTGTTTGCAGGAATGCTTTCAGCTGCAGCACTGACCTGTTTATTCTGACAGCAACAGGAACTTGCTCTCAGAATAGACATAAGTCAGCGTGGGCAGCGCTGTTGGATGAGATTTTTCATCCGCAGTTAAAAAAAAGAGAATATATGCCAAAGCATGGGGGCCTGGGGTGGCCAGTGAGTGGATGGCCCCTATGCTTCGGCATATATATTTTATATTTGCTGGCACATTTCATGTGTTCCCACCATTAGAAGTGGGTGGATGCAGGGAGGTTTCTAATGGTGGGCATACCACCACACACTTTTCCTTGCAGAGATATTTCAATTATAAAGTTGTTTTATTGAGTTTATGTTTTATTGTTAACCATTGTTGATTTCTTTTCAGGAATGTCAAACTGCAGCACTGACCTGTTTATTCTGACAGCAACAGGGTCTTGCTTTCAGAATAGACATAAGTAGGTGTGTGCAGTGCTGACGGATGAAAATTTTCAGCCGCAGTTAAAAAAAAAGAGAATATATGCCAAAGCATGGGGGCCTGGGGTGGCCAGTGGGTGGATGGCCCCTATGCTTCGGCATATATATTTTATATTTGTTGGCACATTTCATGTGTGCCCACCATTAGAAGTGGGTGGATGTAGGGAGGTTTCTAATGGTGGGCATACCACACACTTTTTCTGGCAGAGATTTCTTCTCTTTTTTTTTCATTCAGCCCACAGGCTGCATAAAGAAAAAAAGAACATAGCATATACACCCAACAAGGACCAGCGACGTACTGGTACATCACTGGACTTTGAATGGTTATACCAGGGTGATAGCTGCAGGCATCATCCTGGTATCATTTTTTTCAGCCGGCAATGGGCTTTCATGTAAAAGCATTCCTAGTGGTTAATTAGCTGCAGGATTGCCTTTACAAGCAGCGAGAGAAAATGCCCCCCCCTCCTCCTCCCTGAGATAGCATTAAAAGTGATTAAAAAAAAAAATTAAAGGGACAGTGTAAAAATAATTAAATAAATCAGAAAGAAAGAAAAAAAGGACCCTCGCCCATCTGCGCACGCGCACACCTGCGGTCGTGAGTGTTGACCCTGTGCCAGTATGGAAACAGCGATTGCACCATGCATGTGAGGTATCGCCATGAACGTCAGATCAAGGGCAGTAATTATAGCTCTAGACCTCCTCTGTAAATCTAAAATGGTAGCTTGTAAAGGCTTTTAAAGCGTTGCCTATAGATATTATAAATGTATGCAGTTTGTCACCATTGCACAGGGCATGTGTAATTTTAAAGCATGTCATGTTTGGTATCTATTTACTCAGCATAGCATCATCTTTTATATCATACCAAATAATTGGCCAATATATTGTGTTTTTGTGCATTAAAATTTAAAAAAAGAGTATATTTTGCAAAAAAATTGCGTTTGAAAAATCGCTGTGTAATATGTGAGATAAAAAATTGCACCACCCACCATTTTATTTACTAGGGTGTCTGCTCTAAAAAAATATATGTTTGGGGGTTCACTTTAATTTTCTAGCAAAAATACTGATTTTTTTTAATGTGAACAAAAAGTGTCAGAAAAGGCTTGGTCTTCAGGTGGTTAGAAGAGTGAGTGATGTGTGGCATAAACTTCTAATGCTGGGCATAAAATGCCCCCACCCCTCAAAATGACCCCTTTTTGGAAAGTAGACACCCCAAACTATTTGCTGAGAGGCATGTTGAATCAATAGAAGAATTTATTTTTTTCCCACAAGTTTTTGGAAAATGACAAAAAAAACAAAAATTACACAAAACTGTCATTGAAATAATTTATTGCTCACACAAGCCATATGTATATGTGGAATTACTCCCCAAAATACATTCTGCTACTTCTCCCGAGTATGGGGGTACCACATATGAGAGACTTTTTGGCAGTCTAGTACAGGACCCCAAAATCCAATAAGCACCTTCAGGCTTTTAAAGGGCTTTATTTCCTCATTACACTTCCTGACTACCTATCACAGTTTCGGAGGCCCTGGAATGCCAGAATAGCACCAAACCCCCCCAAATGACCCCTTTTTGGAAAGTAGATACCCAAAGAAATTTGATAAGAAGCATGGTAAGTATTTTGAAGATCTCATTTGTTGCCACAAGTTTTTGGAAAATGAAGAAAGAAAACAAAAACATATTTTTTCTTTTCTTTTTTATATTTCAAAACCTTGTGAGAAAAAATGAGATCTGCAAAATACTTACCATGCCTCTTTTTAAATTCCTTGGAGTGTCTACTTTCCAAAAAGGGGTCCTTTGGGGGGGTTTGGTGCAATCCTGGCATTTCAGGGCCTCCGAAACTGTGATAGGTAGCGGGGAAGTGAAATGAAGAAGTTACGCACCTTCAGGCTTTCAAAGTGGTCATTGGATTTCAGGCTCCTGTATGTGGCTAGGCTCCCAAAAAGTGTCACACGTGTGGTATCCTCATACTCGGTAGACGTAGCAGAATGTATTTTGGGGTGTAATTCCACACATACCCATGGCTTGTGCAAGAAATAAATCATTTAAATGACAATTTTGTGTAAAAAAAAAAAAAAAAATGTTTTTGTCATTTTCCAGAAACTTGTGGAAAAAAAATAAATCTTCCATGGACACAATGGCCCTGATTCACTAAGATGTGAGTGTAATAGCAGAGACTGACCATTCAGGCAGACTCCGGTCAATCAATCAGTGGTCTGACCAGCGTCTAGCAAGCTCATTAACGAGCGTCTACTGACTACTTTGCCATTAGTGAATGAGGTATCCTGTCTGGCACATTTTTAGGTGCAATACCGGATATATTCGCTAGATGGCGCACAAGCGCGGGCTTTATTAACATTGGCGTTTTTCTGATAGAAAATTCTAATACAGCTGTACTATTACATTCTGAAAATTCTCTTTTGCTATTTTTTTTTTTTGCTGTTTCTCCAAAATGATCAGGAAAGTATTGCATTTACTAATGAATGTCATACATTCTATTTTCAAATGTTAAACATTTTCACACTTATATCTCAAATAATTTATATACTTCTAATTTCCCAATATAGTTATATATCTTCATTCTCTTTAATCACATAACTATTCTATGTTAAAGACAAGTGCAGCGCTATAAATGCATGTGATCAATAATGAACGCATGTAAAAACCAAAAAGTGTAAAGAATTGCAATAATGATGTAAACTGGTAAATCGTGCTAAAATAAGTTCATATAATTATTCCTGAATAATGGAATGTCCTTGGTGTGAGAGTACCAACTCAGAGAGTGCCTATGAATGGCACATGTGTTCTCTCCGTGACGGACAGTAGTGCATGAACTCGTGAAAGGTAAACCACCCTTGGGACTGGTCTACACTCACCAGAACAAAAGTATTAATGTGCATGGGTTATACACATCGCACATCTGGGGGTGCAGCGGTATGCTGGCAGCTATGGGTTAGTCATCCAGCTCCATCCATCCATCCATCAGGGTGGGTGCCCAAATGGTCCTGGGGAAGAATTAGCTCAGCCACAGGAGCCAGAAAGGTGCTCAATAGTGTAGTACACTGTCACAGGGGTGGATGACCTTTCACGAGTTCATGCACTACTGTTCGTGGTTATATTTATCTTGTGTAAGACCATTTTACTAGTCTATATCATTTGACCAGCGCTCGCTTTATCATTTTTAAACAATGTAACTATTCTACATTATAACTCAAACTGTGTTTCCCACAGTGGTTTAGTGGTTAGAGCTCAGAACTTACAGCACTTGGGTCATGGGTTCTAATCCCAGTCTTGGCAACATCCCAAAAAAATGGAGATCAATTTTCTGGGTTGTGGCAGGAATATTGATCAATCAATTATGATTTTGCCTAATGACTAGAAAGTGGATGAATGTTACTTGCGTACTGTTCTTCTGCCAATTAGGTCATATGCAAGTTTCATGCCGTGTATATTTCATTGTAACTTTTTTCTCTTTTAAATCTGTCTCCTTATACAACTTGACCCCCTCCCCCACCCCATCATCACCTGTCCCATATGCAAATCTATGGATCACCGCCCCACTCTTTAACTATCTATTTACTGATCAAGTGAATGTGTCTCATTTTCTATCAGCTACAGCTCAGATCTCACATTATTATACAATTGCTGATTGTATCTCACCACTAGTCTGATTGAATTCACAATTCCTGGTCAGTCCTGTTCCCTGACCTCTAATAACCTTTAGGGCCAGTTCACACTACATGTGTTTCAGTTGCTTTTTCAGCATCACAAACGCACAGAAAGAAGGTTATATGGTTGTCAATGTCATAGTTCACATCAGCGCTTGCATTTTCAATGCATTGCAGGTGCTGTAAACAAAGTTGACCACGCTGCATTGTTTCTGCACAGAACTGTACTGGAACACATTGAAACGTCCTTGAATGTACTAAAACGCACATGTCCCTAACTACATTGAATACAAAGAAAATAGAAAAAAATAAGTGGAAGGGATACAAAAATGCAATGTAAACATGTCCAAAACGCATCCAAAATGTACTGGAACACACTAAACATGCATGCCAAAAGGGCATGAAAAAAACCCATCAGGAACACATCTAGACTGTTTCTATAGTGTGAACCAGCCCTTAGGACTTGTTCACACCATTGGTGGTGCAGAAACGCATGCAAGAACACA
This sequence comes from Staurois parvus, assembly GCF_062004578.1. Classification (NCBI taxonomy): domain Eukaryota; kingdom Metazoa; phylum Chordata; class Amphibia; order Anura; family Ranidae; genus Staurois; species Staurois parvus. The sequence goes on from NW_028318305.1 coordinate 159,706, forward strand.
CATTTTCCAGCACAGCAAAGAAATGCAATGCCCTGTGTAGATGTGCGCAGGTACCATGATGAAAACGTTGTTGCACCTACACACGTCTATTAAAAACAGCCCCATTCACAGCCACAAATACGCATGGCACCACACTACTGTGCGGTTAGGTGCGACACACTTGGAAAATAACATAAAAATAAGCCAACATGGCTAAAACATATCTTGAAAATATGGGGACTCTGATATCCGGCGACAGTCCGTTCACGAACGAGAAGCAATTCTGCACCCCTAAAACCAACATAGAGGAAAGGGATGGTCAAATTGCTGTGCTGCTTCCAAACCACCTCTGGCATGCCAGGGTCATTATGCAGGTCCTCGATGCCAGTTCTTGCCTGCGGCCACAAAATATCCACTGGCCACAAGTGAAGGTGAGTGGAGGACGTGAAGGTGGATTTCTACCAGCTTCAACCGCAAGCAGTACCACTCCTGAAAAATGAGAGCAAATAATCATTAACACGTCATCATGACAGTCAATTCTCAGTGCAGGCTATCTAGAGTGTCTTTCCTTTTTAACCATTTCAAGAGTTCAAGGAAACATTCTTGGAGCATCTACTGTGTTTGGAAAGGCCAAAGGTCCCCCCCTCCCCCAGGCACACTAATGCTTATGCAGGCCATAGACGGGGAGAAAAACAGCCGATTTTTCTTTTAAAAAATGAAAAATCGGTTGTTCAAGCGGCCGACGTTACCAGCAATGGTAAAAAAAAAATCGGCCGATTTTCATCCCGTCTACAGCCGGCAAAAAGTGTCCCTGCAGAGAGCTCCGCTATTTCTTTGACAGTTCTTTGACATTTATAGCGGTTGCAACAATGTATTTGTATCCATTTCGGATACAGATGTTTTTATTCGTAAACAAATAGATACAATGTTGCAACCGCTGTAAATGTCAAGGAACTGTCAAAGAAATAGCGGAGCTCTCTGCAGGGACACTTTTTGCCATACTGGAATTCCTCTCATTTTTCATCCTTCTTCTTCCTCTTCTTCTTCTTCCTCTTCTTCTTCATCATCATCCTCTTCTTCCTCTTCATCATCTTCTTCTTCTTCTTCATCATCATCCTCTTCTTCATCATCTTCATCATCATCATCCTCTTCTTCTTTTTCTTCTTTTTGTCTTCCTCTTGCAGGTCACTGCTCATGTGCAGATTTTTTATCAGTAAAAAAATCGGCCGATTTGCCCATCATTGCCGCGAAAATCGGCCGATCGGCAAATTCGGCCGTTTTTTTCCAACTTTACCGAAAAAAAAAATCTGCCAAAATACCGAATAACGGCCGAACAAATAGCCCACCAACGATCCGAAAATCAGCCGATTTTATTTTCGGCCGAAAAATCGGCCGATTTTCGACCCATCTATGGCCTGCATAAGATATGGTGTGGCCCTAGGGTCAATGTGTGTTTAGAATACTTCCAAAATGCACATACAAAAACACTCCATCCAAATGCATGTTGCATTTCTATAGCATGTTAAACAGAAGAAAAATGCACTTACATAATGTTAACATGCGCAAGTAAAAATAGACAAAATCCACATCCTTTTATTCTGGCTTCACATACATGCATTGTGGTCTAACACTGCACTCCTGGGCAAATCACATGCAATTTGTGTGCGTTGCAATTAGAGACAAACATTTTGCACACCTCAAATTGCACCGCATCCGGGCCAAAAATGTGCAGGACCCTTTTTCAGGGTATGCACATGGGTGTGAATAGGCATGCCATCCAATTTGGCAAATCACAATACGCTTTGTGTACCAATATTGGTGTGTTGGTAACTTCACCTAGAAAGCCGCAGCAGGTGGCATGAAGGGGTTGCGGTTGTGATGCGGTGCAGCGCTTGCACAGAAAACACTGCAAATTTCACATCGCATCTGTGTGACACCAGAATGTGCCAATATGTGGCTTGACAAAGCACAGTGGTCAGTGCAGATTATTTTCAATCCATGTTTTTTTACACTTTTCATTCACTGGTTTAACTCAGGTGATCGTTAATCACAATTATCTCCGGAGATCACATGCAGCCCCTCAACCATCTACACATATCTCTGGAAATCTATACAGATCTCCTTGAAAAAATGTCTCCTCTCTTCTTCAGAAAACAATTGTCCTCCACCTCATAAACAGGGGGACAGAGAAGACTTCTCCTTGATAACTAAAATCAGATGAATTATCTGTGCTTAATAAACATACACCAATACTGCAAATGCATTGTACTGTCCAAGGCATTGCACACTAATGCATTGCACACTAGAAATGTCAAATGCGTTAGTGTGTACAGTGCATGAGTGTAAAATGCTTTAGTGCACACTGCAGTGTACAACGCATTGCACACTGTAATACTCTGTACAAAGTAATACCGTGTACACCCACACATTGTAGACTGTAATGCACTGTACACTGTCATGCAGGATGGAGCAACGCATTGCACACTGTGATACCGTGTACACCCACACATTGTAGACTGTAATGCACTGTACACTGTCATGCAGGCTGGAGCTACGCATTGCACACTGTGATACCGTGTACACCCACACATTGTAGACTGTAATGCACTGTACACTGTCATGCAGGCTGGAGCTACGCATTGCACACTGTGATACCGTGTACACCCACACATTGTAGACTGTAATGCACTGTACACTGTCATGCAGGCTGGAGCTACGCATTGCACACTGTGATACGCTGTCCACTGTCATGCAGAATCCAGCAACACATTGCACACTGTGATACCGTGTACACCAACACATTGTAGAATGTAATGCATTATACGCAGTATACATGTCCAGATATTCAAAGATTAGCCATGAAGGCCTAGCTGGTTACCTATTTGGCGACCGCAGATAGCCGAATAACGCTACACTGCATCCAGGCAGCTCTGGGAGGGTGTCATATGACATCCTGGCAGAACGCGCTCTCCGTGATTGCTGTGTCCTAAGGACACAGCTGATCACGTGATGTGGTAAAGACCAATCACAGCGGCTTTTTACCATGTGATCAGCCATGTCCAATGACACGCTGATCACCGGGAAATGCATTTGCCGGGTCTTGGCTGCACTTTCATCACGCTGTCAGAATGTGTGGAAAGTACTGCCGAGAACCAGCAGTTATCAAAGCAGGGGTCGGCCCCGATGATCAGTGCCCACCAGTGCCACCCAACAGTTCCGCCCACCTGTGGCCAGCAGTGCCGCCTCATCAACGCACATCAGTGTTGCTAAATTACCAGTTTACCAAATGTTATAATATAAACAGCCTTTTATTCATTATGAGCTATTTTGTGGTTTATCGAGCAAAAAGTAAAACTCACAGCAGCAAGTCAATACCACCCAAAGAAAGCTCTATTTGTCTGAAAAAACTGATACAAATTTAAGATGGGTACAATGTGGCATGACCGCACAATTGTCATTCAAAGGGTAACAGTGCAGAAAGATGAAAATTGGCCAGGACAGGAAGGGGGTAGGAGTACCCAGTAGGCAAGTGGTTAATATAATTGACCCATCAATACCCAGGAGCTAATGTACAGATAAGTAGCATGTGCACCAAGTGAGATTCTGCTAGGCCCCACCCACAAAATTACAATTACTTGTCCCTCACATGTTATAAACATATTTGCAATGGCCACAGTTACTTTACATATAAGGATCATCTCCTCAGTTGAGAACTGTGCTCTTGCCATGTCCAAATGCCAATAAAGTTATCAAAATTTTCAACCAACACAAAACCTCCAACCACTTCTCATCCACTTACACTCCCCACAACCACTTCCGGGTGCGTGCGCACCAGATGACGGACTTCCAGGAGGATAGCTGCTCGTGCGCCATGGGGGACACCTGTTTGGCGTTTATTTGTGCACGATCGCGCATATCTATGCACGATAGCTCATTTCTATGCACGGCTATGATAGCTTTCGCGAATGTGTGTTTTAGTGATTTTTTTTCTTTTTAAACCTTGGCTAATATATCTTTGTTGCCAAAGGCCAAAAATCAACATACAGTGGGGACTATTTTATTACTGTAAATCAAATTGTAGAAAACCTGTAGCTGGCTGCACAGTGAATGTGACATATTCATTAGTACATAATATTGTGGTGCAAGCAGGTTTTTTATTTTTTTGTTTGGTTTTGAAAAAGCCAGTTTGCACCCACTTGCATATTCACGCTCTTACAAGCTACATTTGAGCAGATTATATAAGTATACAAAGTAACTATTAAGGTTGTTCATATATTGAACATAAAATAAACACAAAAACATTGGTGAAACATTTATTGATCAAATATATCTTCATTTATTTGGTCAGCAGGAACAAGTAGGTACAGTCAATATCTTGGTGAGTCACAAAAATAGGATTGATGTGGCAAAAAGAAAACACTCCTGCTCATAAGAGCTTACAATCTAAAGATACTTCTAATGAACTGTGTGTGCTCAGGTTATAGCAGGAAACAAAGGGGAAGATGAATCAAGTAACATTTTCGTGCACATAAGGTTTACTTACACAATCATTTAGTATAAAGATCCATTCACAAAAAAGTCTACACATCAAAATATAAAGAAAACAAGACATATGTGAAAAACCCCTCCCACCTCTACAAATCCCCTCCCACCTCTACAAATCCCCTACACATACATTTGTCAGCAGGTTTGTAAGAAAAATGCATTTGAGTCTAAGTAAGCAAGCAAAATTAAAACAAGAGCAGATTTTAAACAAAACGATTGACATGTGTGAGGCTTTCAATGCAAAAAGAAAAAACACAATCATTGTGCAATAACACACAAACACACTTTACAAGGCCAAAAATATGCAAACATTTCCAGCCCACTTCCAAACACAGCCTGAGTGGTGTCTGGGGCAATTCAGCACAAAATCTCTTCCTCCCCCCAAACCACTACAAGCAAGGACTTAGTCACAAACCACCCGGCCTAGTAACAGGCCAAATCACTGCACATCTTTATATAAGCTAGGTTGTATTTGGAGTGTGCCAAACAAGGCCCCACACCCAATGAAGCCACACCCACCACTGACCTTAGTTTGGTCAGTGAAAGTGTTTTCACCTGATGAATCCGCTTCCTACCTGCATTAACCCTTGGTATACAGGCCCCACAAATCAGAAAGATATATACAGTGAAATGTACGTGTGCAGCATACAACAGAACATTGAGCAGGGATGTGAAAGGGAACCCCAATTGGAACCTTTATTGCTACTATGGTCACAATTCCCTCCAGATTCTCGCATGAGTTAAGACAGTCACATGACCACATCTTGTATGCAATACTGAAAATGACAAGTCCTTTATTAATACAATGTCCCCCGAAGTAGATCCAACGTCAATCGCGGCGGCGGCGACCCGAAAAAAGGAAAAAAAAAAAGGTTCCGCTCCCGTCCGAGGCTTCCAGCCTAGTGAAGAAAAGCCTAGCTGACAGTTCTTATATAGGTATGGGCGGGGCCAGCCGGGAACAGCAAGCATGTGACATGGGGCGGGTCACTGGGATGATGTCCCCGGCTGGCCCCGCCCATACCTATATAAGAACTGTCAGCTAGGCTTTTCTTCACTAGGCTGGAAGCCTCGGACGGGAGCGGAACCTTTTTTTTTTTTCCTTTTTTCGGGTCGCCGCCGACCGCGATTGACGTTGGATCTACTTCGGGGGACATTGTTTTAATAAAGGACTTGTCAAAGACCCTGTACTGTGTTTTTTTTACACCACACTTAGTTTTTTTGTGAATGAGTCTGTGGACCGTGTACCGCAGAATCATTCACGTAGGGGGGGGGACCGGGATCTGGGGGCCGTCCCCCCCCCTTTCCTGACCTGCCGGGCTGCATGCTCGGATAAAGGTCTGGTATGGATATTGAGGGGGACCCACGCTGTTTTTTTTTTAAATTTCAGCATGGAGTTCCCCCTTAATATCCATACCAGACCCGAAGGGCTTGGTATGGATGAGAGGGGGGACCCACGCTGTTTTTTTTTTTGTTTTTTTTTTATTGCGGACCTTTATTTTTACATTCAGCTTTCAAAATAAATTTTATCTAGACCTTCAAAATAAGTAAAATCATAACAGAAATAATTATAAAGGATAAGAAACAAAAATATAATATAATATAATCACTAAAACGAAGGAAATCTAATTAGATTACATGAAGATATGCCGAGTGCTGTTTATTAAACACAGTAGTCGCGACCGAGTGCCGGCTGTCAGAGGAATCCACAATCAGATTCACTATTAGTCAGTGGCTAAAAAGCAAACGCCCATGGCAGAGGACTAAAATGTGTTCTGCACATGCTCAGTTCTATCTGCCAAAGACACTGCACGGGCATCTAGATTTTTACTGTGTCGATTTCCTTGAGAAAAACGATTTTTAACACATTCTTAATTTTTTTGGAAATAGCAGATATTGTTTAAAGTGAAGTCCTGATATTTGGCAAAGCAAATTTCTAAGTGAACATGTCTCTACAGTGATTTTTCATGGTGTTAGACGTGCTTCTTAGCAAGTCTGCTTTTGTGAGTCTGATTCCGGGCGTGTGTCTTTTTGTGAATTAGATTGGGCGTCTGCTTATGGGCTCTGCTCAATAGTGAATTAGGTTGCAGGGTCAAAAATGGACGGACGCCCATGAAAATTGGGCTTAAGTCCATAAATATGCGCCCACGCCCAATAGTGAATCAGGGCCAATATGTCTCTCAGCAGATAGCTTAGGGTGTCTGCTTTCTGAAAAGGGGTCATTTGGGGGTGTTTGTTCTATCCTGGTATTTTAGCACCTCAAGAGATGTGATGGGCGGTCAGAAAGTAAAAGCTCTGTAATTTTCAAATTATCTATACCATAGTTTGTAGACGCTATAACTTTCACACAAAGCAATCAATATACACTTATTGGGATTTTTTTTACCAAAAACATGTAGCAGAATACATTTTGGCTTAAATTTATGACTAACTTTGAGTTTACGATATATTTTTTATAGCTGAAAGTAGAAAATACTGTTTTTTTCAAAATTTTTGTGTGTTTTTTGTTTATAGCGCTAAAAATAAAAAGCGCACAGGTGATCAAATACCACCAAAAGAAAGCTCTATTTGTGTGAAAAAAAGGACGTAAATTTCGTTTGGGTACAGCATTGCATGACCACGCAATTATCATTTGAATTAGTGCAGCGCTGTATAGCAAAAAAAGGCATAAATTACAGTATCTATACCATAGTTTGTAGACGCTATAACGTTCACACAAAGCAATCAATATACACTTATTGTGATTTTTTTTTACCAAAAACATGTAGCAGAATACATTTTGGCTTAAATTTATGACTAACTTTCAGTTTACGATATATTTTTTATAGCTGAAAGTAGAAAATATTGTTTTTTTTCAAAATTTTCGTGATTTTTTTTTGTTTATAGCGCCAAAAATAAAAAGCGCACAGGTGATAAAATACCACCAAAAGAAAGCTCTATTTGTGTGAAAAAAAGGACGTAAACTTCGTTTGGGTACAGCATTGCATGACCGCGCAATTATCATTTGAATTAGTGCAGCGCTGTATAGCAAAAAAAAGGCATAAATTACAGTATCTATACCATAGTTTGTAGACGCTATAACTTTCACACAAAGCAATCCATATATACTTATTGGGATTTTTTTTACCAGAAACATGTAGCAGAATACATTTTGGCTTAAATTTATGACTAACTTTGAGTTTACAATATATTTTTTATAGCTGAAAGTAGAAAATATTGTTTTTTTTGCATGTAAGGTATCACCGCAAACGTCAGATCAAGGGCAGTAATTGTAGCACTAGACCTCCTCTATAAATTTAAAATGGTAGCTTGTAAAGGCTTTTAAAGCGTTGCCTATGGATATTAAAAATGTATGCAGTTTGTCGCCATTGCACAGGGCATGCTCAGTTTTATAGCATGTCATGTTTGGTATCCCTTTACTCGGCATACCATCATCTTTTATATTTTACCAGATAATTGGCCAATATATTGTGTTTTTGTAAATTCTATTATCTATATCATAGTTTGTAGATGCTATAACTTTTACACAAAGCAATCCATGTACACTTATTGGGATTTTTTTTACTTAAACATATAGCAGAATACATTTTGGCCTAAATTCATGATACAATTTGAGTTTTTTTGGATATTTTATATGACAGAACTTTCAAACTTTTTTTGTTTATAGCGCAAAAAATAAAAAGCGCACAGGTGATAAAATACCACCAAAAGAAAGCTCTATTTGTGTGAAAAAAAGGACGTAAATTTTGTTTGGGTACAGCATTGCATGATCGCGCAATTATCATTTGAATTAGTGCAGCACCAAACAGCAAAAAAAGGCCTGGTCATTAAGGGGGGTAAATCCTCAGGAGCTCAAGTGGTTAATAAGAGGCATGGTGAGTTTCTTAAAATTTGTAATTTTTTGTCAAACGTTTTTGGAAATAGAAGAAATTAAACAAAATCAGTTTTTTTTCACATAGTACAGCGTCATCATATTACTGCTGTGGCGGCGATACTGGGATACTGACTAGTAACAGTATGTTTAAATTAAATAAATACTTTTTCATTATTTTTCTTTTTTTATTTATATCACTCTGAAAAGAGCAGTGCAGTGTTACTAATAGTGACCCCGTTTCTGCTCTGGGATGGTGATCTGTATTTTTTTTTACACTGTGATTGCTTGTTCTAGTAATGATCATGTGACTGCTATGATTGGTCATCCTCACAGAGCTGACAGCGGGAGGCAGGACAGTTCTGAATGGAGGTTGGGAGCTGCCCAAGGTTAACAAGCAGGTGATTGGTTGCTAGGATGAAGGGCAGTCCTAGCAATCAGTCACTGTCTGTGTAAGATAGGACAGTGGGGGTGAAGTTAAAGAGGCTAAGGACATTAGTGTGAAGGGGGGCAGAGGACTGAATATGGGGAGGACTGAGGACAGTAATGTGGGGGGCTAAGGACTGTGTTGTGTGGGGGCTGAAGACAGTAATGTGGGGCCTGAGGACAGTAACATGGAGGGGGGCTGAGGACAGTAATGTGGGGGGAGGGGGGAGCTGAGGACAGTGACATGGGGGGGTCTGGGGACAGTAATGTGGGGGGATGATTTAAAAAAGGGCAGAGTAGTCTTCAGTGGAGGAGGCAGAGGACAGTACTGTTGGTGGGGGTGATGTCAAGGAAGTGTGAGAACACTACTGTGAAAGGGGTGGAGGGGGGGTGATGTAAAGGGGAAACTGAGGACACTCATCAAGAGGGATCTTTCTGTGAATGAGGAGGGGACTCTGATGTGCAGTGTGGATTAAGGACACTGATGTGAAAACAGGTTCAGATCTGTACATGTGCATTTGGTGAACACGTGTGTAGGTCAGCACTACCTGCTGGAAACCTAAAGAGGTCCCCGACCCTTTTTTCAAAAATCGCACCGCAGCAACACAAAAATGCAATACAGGGGCCTACATGAGATTTGGACCTCTGATGCATGCAAATTTTACTGCCTGGACCTTGGTGAATTTTAATTCAATACCCCTGACCTATGGCAAGAGCTGCACCTATGTTTAATACAGATTCAACACTTCCATGGTTTATTTTGTAATATTATTTTTTTATATTGGGGAAAAAACTGCATGGCCCAAGTCCTCCCAGAACTAGCTAGCCTGGCTGGTATCCCTATACTAAGATAGCTACCGTGTTGTTGTTGGTCCATTTAGAAGCAATGATGTCACAGGTTACACTAAGTGAGGGGAGGGCATAACCTGTTTCAGTACTGCAATTGCTATCAGATTTGCTTGCAGGGTAAATTCTTCTTTACATGTGAGATTTAATAGCTGCTGCTTTCACCTGATGCAAATTTATGCTGTTGTGCATAGGGTAAATATAGGACGTTGCTGGGATTTTTAAAGACCTGTAGCATCCTGACAAGAGCTGTAATGTTGCAGCGAATGGTGGGTGCAGCAATGTTGCCCAAACAGTAGAAGAGCTTAAAGGGATATGGTTAAAAAGAACTGGACCTACTCACCGTATATAGATCACTCAGATGACACTGTCCTTGTACCCACAGAATATGCTTTAATTACTGTGCCACAAATAAAAGACGTAAATAAACTTCAGCACAATGCTTTTTTTTGTGAAACTCTTCAATAATGTATGCTTTTCTGGACACATAGTATAGATAGAGAGAGAGTCTGAGCCTCCCTTATAGTAGTACTTAACTGAAATAGTTAACTGAAAGAGCCTGAGCCTCCCTTACAGTAGTACTTAACTGAAATAGTCAGAGCAACCAGCAACTCTTGAGACAATGCACGCAATGGAGACTAACGCACAGAGCCATAGTATGTAACGCACAGAGCCTATCAGGTCAGGAGTATGTAAGAGTTCAAGGGTCATTAGTAGGTAAATCACCCCAAACTGCCTTTGCAGTAAGGTGCAGATGGAAGGGCTTTGCAAATCACAAACAGAAAATTTCCCAGCATACTTACCAGCTATCTTACACATTTACAAAAACAAATTGACCCTGTCTAACAACTTGCATTAAAAACAGTGTATGGGTGTCAGGAACTTGTAGAAAGCAGTCTGGTGTGCAGAAGTTAAGAGTGTGTAAGATAGAGCTCACCATACAGGGTCAAAAATACTCTGCATATACAGTCAGGTCCATAAATATTGGGACATCGACACAATTCTAACATTTTTGGCTCTATACACCACCACAATGGATTTGAAATAAAACGAACAAGATGTGCTTTAACTGCAGACTGTCAGCTTTAATTTGAGGGTATTTACATCCAAATCAGGTGAACGGTGTAGGAATTACAACAGTTTGCATATGTGCCTCCCACTTCTTAAGGGACCAAAAGTAATGGGACAGAATAATAATCATAAATCAAACTTTCACTTTTTAATACTTGGTTGCAAATCCTTTGCAGTCAATTACAGCCTGAAGTCTGGAACGCAGCGACATCACCAGACGCTGGGTTTCATCCCTGGTGATGCTCTGCCAGGGCTCTACTGCAACTGTCCTCAGTTCCTGCTTGTTCTTGGGGCATTTTCCCTTCAGTTTTGTCTTTAGCAAGTGAAATGCATGCTCAATCGGATTCAGGTCAGGTGATTGACTTGGCCATTGCATAACATTCCACTTCTTTCCCTTAAAAAACTCTTTGGTTGCTTTTGCAGTATGCTTTAGGTCATTGTCCATCTGCACTGTGAAGCGGCGTCCAATGAGTTCTGAAGCATTTGGCTGAATATGAGCAGATAATATTGCCCGAAACACCTCAGAATTCATCCTGCTGCTTTTGTCAGCAGTCACATCAATAAATACAAGAGAACCAGTTCCATTGGCAGCCATACATGCCCACGCCATGACACTACCACCACCATGCTTCACTGATGAGGTGGTATGCATAGGATCATGAGCAGTTCCTTTCCTTCTCCATACTCTTTTACTCACATCACTCTGGTACAAGTTGATCTTGGTCTCATCTGTCCATAGGATGTTGTTCAAGAACTGTGAAGGCTTTTGTAGATGTCGTTTGGCAAACTCTAATCTGGCCTTCCTGTTTTTGAGGCTCACCAATAGTTTACATCTTGTGGTGAACCCTCTGTATTCACTCTGGTGAAGTCTTCTCTTGATTGTTGACTTTGACAAACATACACCTACCTCCTGGAGAGTGTTCTTGATCTGGCCAGCTGTTGTGAAGGGTGTTTTCTTCACCAGGGCAAGAATTCTTCGGTCATCCACCACAGTTTTTTTCCGTGGTCTTCTGGGTCTTTTGGTGTTGCTGAGCTCACCGGTGCGTTCCTTCTTTTTAAGAATGTTCCAAACAGTTGTTTTGGCCATGCTTAATGTTTTTGCTATCTCTCTGATGGGTTTGTTTTGTTTTTTCAGCCTAATGATGGCTTGCTTCACTGATAGTGACAGCTCTTTGGATCTCATCTTGAGTTGACAGCAACAGATTCCAAATGCAAATAGTACACTTGAAATTAACTCTGGACCTTTTATCTGCTCATTGTAATTGGGATAATGAGAGAATAACACACACCTGGCCATGGAACAGCTGAGAAGCCAATTGTCCCATTACTTTTGGTCCCTTAAGAAGTGGGAGGCACATATGCAAACTGTTGTAATTCCTACACCGTTCACCTGATTTGGATGTAAATACCCTCAAATTAAAGCTGACAGTCTGCAGTTAAAGCACATCTTGTTTGTTTCATTTCAAATCCATTGTGGTGGTGTATAGAGCCAAAAATGTTAGAATTGTGTCGATGTCCCAATATTTATGGACCTGACTGTAAAAGATGGCTTTCGCTCAACATCTCAAACCCAAAATATTTGAAAAATGGAATCTCATTTGTGATTAAATATTGCCAGAGATAATTGACAGCAATAGCGAACCTTTATTGATTAAAATAACACAAAAACACAATAACATTAAGTGCCTCTGATGCAGACAGGGGGGTCCATCGAAACCAGTCAGGCAGGGTGATGTGTCTATGTACCATGGACTGATAAGTATACTTTTCTCTCACACCTTGGCAAGAGGGACTATACTCCGAATTCATGGAATGAAATGTGGTTATCTTCATTGCACCATCCATGAGATACTGTATGTGCTTGTTTCTTGCACCTGCATTATTGATGCTTGCTTGCATGGAAGTATACCAGCTCCAAGTAGCTTTATGTATGAGGGAGGTATCTGTCTATACATATATGAAAGTGGATCTACATCCATAGGCAGTCTTCACATCTTATTGTCCTCTGGATTACATCAGCTGCTCCCTTCCTGACTGGGACACTCTATAACAATACACATGTATTACGGATGGCTCAATGCAACTGATCTAGTGACATCACTTTTGGTCAATTCTATGTTTCCCAGTCTATTCTTTGACCTCCATTACATCTTGGATCCTTATGGCTTATCCAGCATACAGTATCTTCACACAAAATGAGCAACGGACACAGAGGAATACACCAATACAGCAGCTGCATTTTGTTAGTGGCCACTTTTTTTTCTGCATTTCTTTACTCTGTCTGTCCCACTTCTCTGAGAGCTTTCAATTCAACCAATAATTATATATTTATAAAATGTAAACACTAATGAATTATACGGATAACATGTGATTCATTGGGTTCATGGGTACTACCTCTGACCCATAAATTTATTTTATATTGGGTTAATGTTATTGTGTTTTCTGTGTTATTTTAATCAATAAAGGTTCGCTATTGCTGTCAATGATCTCTGTCAATATTTAAACACTTTCCGAGCAGCCACAGTACTTTTACTGCGGCGGGCAGCACCACTGCGCAAAATCACGTATATATATATATATATATATATATATATATATATATATATATATATATATATATATATTGATATATATGTGATTTTGCATTACTGGGTAGGGGGCGCGCGCTCCCGCCCTATCCGACCCGCCGATCGTGGCCGCGGGTGTCATTCATATATAACTTTGATGTAAACCAATTAATTTACACATATTGGGATTTTTTTTTTAGCAAAGACATGTCGCAGAATACATTTTGGCCTAAATTTATGACTAAATTTTATTCTTTAATTTTTTTACTAGACATGTTTTATAGCAAAAAGTCCAAAATATACTTTTTTTCTCAAAATTGTCGGTCTTTTTTTTTTATAGCGCAAAAAATAAACGCACAGTTGATCAAGTACTAACAAAAGAAAGCTCAATTCGTGGGGAAAAAAAGGATGTAAATTTAATTTGGGTGGAGCATTGCATGACCGCTTAATTGTCAGTTAAAGTAACGCAGCGCCGTAACACAAACCACTTCTGTAACCACTTCCTGACCGCCCTATAGCAGAAATACTGCTACAGGCCGGCACGGGTGCGCAAAATCACGTATATATACGTGATTCGCGCTTCCTTGGTTTTCATGCCCCTACCAGATCGCATTAGATTGCCCATCAGTACACCAGTAATCACATTTAACCCCTTGATTGCCAGGAACACGCTCATACACAATAAACCTCCATTGCTAGGATAGTGTCTGATCAGATCGATATCTTTGATCAGATCAGCACTATATCAGCTTTCACATTAGTATAGTGTCCCCAAAAACACAGCGTTAGCGGGATCAGCCCCGGCACCTGTGTTTTAGCATCTACGCCTACCCCCCCCCCTTCTCCCCCAGCAAGTGCAGTGTCAGTAAGTCACTGTCCCTTGATACATTGCACACAAAACCGCAGTGTTCGCAGAATCAGAACCCGTACCTCCCCCATTCACTGCCCAACCCGGAATTCAGGTGGAAACAGCAAATGTAACTACTCCTCTTGATTTTTTCGGAGCTGTTTTTCACGGAAGATATGTATGCATTGATTGTGGATCAAAGCGATTTATATGCACAATAATTTATCGCCAACCCAAATTCAAACCTTACCAGACCATAGGCATGGAAAACCATTACGGTTTCCAAATTGAAATTTTTTTGAGGCCTAACCCTCAACATGGGCATTACTAAAAAAATGAATTGTGGTTGTATTGGTCCACAGACCAGATTCATCATATGCCCGTGTTCTCTGCTGCCATGGCCAGGCATAGATATGAGAGTATAACATGTTTTATGCATTTCAATAACAACATACTCTATCATCCTCGGGGTGACTCTGAATTTGATCTGCTCCACTAAATTTGGCCCCTCGTAAATCACCTTAACCAAAAATTTGCAGATGTCTATACTCCCCAGCAAAAAATCTGCGTTGATGAGTCCCTCATTCATTTTTCTGACCACCTTGCATTCAGACAATTTCTCTCCAGCAAGCGTGCCAGATATGGGGTCAAGCTGTATAAGACCTGTGAGAGGGCAACAGGCTATACATATAAGTTTGGGGAGCAGTGGCAGGATAGTTTGGAACTTGGTGTCATCCTTTTTTCATATGGGTACCCCACTTATACATGGACAATTCGTATTCAAGTGTGCCACTATTTAGACATTTGTACAATCTTGGAATTGGCGCATGTGGCACTGTGTAACCTAATGTGTGCCTACCATTAGAAGTGGGTGGATGCAGGGCGGTATATTCTAATGGTGGGCATACTACACACTTTTTTTGACAGAGATTTCTTCTCTTTTTTTCATTCAGCCCACAGGCTGCATACAAAAAATAAAACTTTGAATGGTTATACCAGGATGATGACTACAGCTGCAGGCATCATCCTGGTATTGTTTTTACCAGCGATCGGCTTTCATGTAAAATCCTAGTGGCTAATTAGCTGCAGGATTGCCTTTACAAGCTGCGGGAGACGATGCCGCCCCCCCTCCCCCGCTGCCTTCCATGGCCTTCTCGGGCAGTCCCGTGCCATCAGGGGAACCTAAGAATGCAGCCGGTGTTTCTGCCAGATGACCATAGAGCTGATTGGAGACCGGGATGGTGCCAATCATCTCTATAGTCTAAGAAATCGGAAGCTACAAGCATTTCATCACTTCAGTTTCCAGTATATAAACAGCGCCATTTGTAAATTGTGAAAGCATCTGAACACACCGATCTTGGTGAGATTAGATAATGTAAGTGCAGAGGAGATATCTAGAGTCTGATAGACCCCAGATTTCTCAAAAAAGAATATATGACAATGCCCATTGAAGCTATAGGGCATATTTGCATTCCCTGTGATAGCATTAAAAGTGGTCCAAAAAAAACATGAAAGGGACAGTGTAAAAATAATTTAAAAAATAAAAATGGCTTTAAAAAAAAAGCACCCTCGCCCCCCCCCCCCACGCACGCACCTACGTGCGCGAGCGTTGACCCTCTGCGGGTATGTAAAGAGCGGTTGCACCATGCATGTGAGGTATCACCGCAAACGTCAGATCAAGGGCAGTAATTGTAGCACTAGACCTCCTCTGTAAATTTAAAATGGGAGCTTGTAAAGGCTTTTAAAGCGTTGCCTATGGATATTAAAAATGTATGCAGTTTGTCGCCATTGCACAGGGCATGCTCAGTTTTATAGCATGTCATGTTTGGTATCCCTTTACTCGGCATACCATCATCTTTTATATTTTACCAGATAATTGGCTAATATATTGTGTTTTTGTAAATTCTATTATCTATATCATAGTTTGTAGATGCTATAACTTTTACACAAAGCAATCAGTGTACACTTATTGGGATTTTTTTTTTTACTTAAACATATAGCAGAATACATTTTGGCCTAAATTCATGATAAAATTTGAGTTTTTTTGGATATTTTATATGACAGAACTTGCAAACTTTTTTTGTTTATAGCGCCAAAAATAAAAAGCGCACAGGTGATCAAATACCACCGAAAGAAAGCTTTATTTGTGTGAAAAAAGGACATAAATTTAATTTATGTACCGTATTGCATGACCGAGCAATTCTCAGTTAAACTAGTGCAGCGCTGTATATTGAAAAAATGGCAGTATCTATACCATAGTTTGTAGACACTATAACTTTCCCACAAAGCAATCAATATACAGTTAGTGGGATTGTTATACAAAAAAGATGTAGCAGAACACATTTTGGCCTAAATTTATGACTACCTTTTGAGTTTACTATATATTTTTTATAGCCGAAAGTGAATAATATAGTTTTTCTTTAAAACTTTCGGTCTTTTTTTGTTTATAGCGTGAAAAATAAAAAGCGCACAGGTGATCAAATACCACTGAAAGAAAGCTCTGTTTGTGTGAAAAAAGGACTTAAATTTTGTTTGGGTACAGCATTGCATACCGTGCAATTATCAGTTGAAATAGTGCAGCGCCAAATAGCAAAGAGAGGCCTGATCATTAATCGGGGTAAATCCTCTGGATGGCAAGTGGTTAATCAGAAATGAGATTCCTTTTTTCAGATATTTTGGGTTTGAGATGTTGAGGAAAAGCCATCTTTTATGTGCAGTGTATTGTTGATCTTGGATTTTGTGGTGAGCTCTCCTTCCCTTATTTATATATTCAAAGACACAAGCTTGGTAGGATCATTCTTTTCTTTTTTATATCACCATACAGAATTTAGCAATCGGGGGGTATGCAATATACAGCACAGTGTAGAAAGAAAGGTGGTCAAGAGTTTACAATGTACATTGTGTATTCAGATGTATGTAAGGTAATATCCTACTTACATGCAGGTCAGAGTTCAAAAGTACTACCCCCACACCTATACCCCAAGCAAATCTGCCCCACCCAGCCAAAAAAGTTAATCCCATTAGCACTTACCAAACAAATATCTCCCTTCAAGCGAAAGCTAACCCCAATAAAAATTCCCTCTTCCCCAGCAAAATTCTCACTGCTAAAAAGATCCTCCCCCTTCACCTTCCCCAAGCAAACCTCTACCCCACCCCCAAGCAATAATCCCTCCCTAAGCAAAATTCTTGAAAAAGAAATATCCCCGTCCCTCTGCACAAATTCCACCCCCCGCCAAGCAAAAACTGCCCCATCACAAATACTCCCCTTCTTCTCTGTAAGGTGCTCACCACATCACCTTCCACTCAGGTG
The DNA here is from genome assembly GCF_062004578.1 of Staurois parvus. Lineage (NCBI taxonomy): Eukaryota > Metazoa > Chordata > Amphibia > Anura > Ranidae > Staurois > Staurois parvus. Next base: position 177,165 of record NW_028318305.1, read on the forward strand.
TTATGTATGTGTTACTGTATGTTAGAGTTAATATTGAGTCGAGCTCCCTCAGCTCTGCACTGCAACATGGAAGTTTGAGAAGCAGTGGGCAGAATCCAGAAGATTTCACAGTGTATCAAACTTTGAGGATTACTTATTATTATTATTATTATCAATATTAAGTGAAGAAAGGGAGCTACTAATTGTTAGGCTACATTATCAAGAAACCTTGTCAAATATTTTAAGAGTAGATAGCCATCATCTTAAAAGTATTTTAAAAGGGTTGCTTATTCCTATAAGAATAGGGAGACTCTTGGATAGGGTAACGTTTTTCATATGAGGAAGATTTTGACAGGGTGGTAATAAGGTTGAACAGAAGAGAACAAAGCAGAATGAAAGTGAGAGTTTAGTAATAAAATAATATTAATAATAAAAAAAGTCCAGATAAGAAAAAAAAGAAGAGTAAAATAATACTACTACATAATGTAATCAGTTACAGAGAAAAAAAAGAGCCCTGGCAAATGTTGGGAGAGTGTTATGGTCCCTTGACATGGGCATTGCTATGAAAAAATAGATTCAGTTTGTATATCTTTCTTCAGATCAGTTTGCACTTCAGTTCAGTTTACATCCGTGTTCATTACTGTGCAAAAGTTTCAGGTAGGTGTGAAAAAATGTAAATTAGGAATGATTTCAGAAATAGAAGTGTTAAGTTTTTTATCAATTCAACAAAATGGAAAATAAATGAACAGAATATAAATACAAATCAAATCAATATTTAGTATGACCAGCCTTTGTCTTCAAAACAGCATCGATTCTTCTAGGTTCACTTGCACACCGCTTTTGGAGGAAATCGGCAGGGAGATTGTTCCAAACATTTTGAGAACTGACCACAGATCTTAGTGGATTTAGGCTGCCTCAAATCCTTCGGTCTCTTCACGTAATCCCAGACAGACTTGATGATGTTGAGATCAGGACTCTGTGGGGGCCACACCATCACTTTCACGACTCCTTGTTCTTTGTACTCCTCACCTTTACAACTCCCAGAGTTTTGAAGCCATCGGTTCGAAAAACATTTTTCTTGGTCTCATCGTTCCAGAGTACAGAGTGCCAGTAGTCCTCTTCTTTTTCAGCATTGGCCCTGGCAAATTCTTGGCGGGCTTTTTTGTGCATGGGCTTTAGGAGAGGCTTCCTTTGTGGACGACACTCATGCATGTCATACCTCTGCAGTGTATGCGGTATTGTGTCATGGGAAACAATCACCCCAGTTTGGCTTTCTGCTTCTTTAGCTAACTGCAGTGAACTTGCATGGTGATTTTCTTCAACCCTTCCCATCAGAAGACGCTCCTGTTGAAATGTTAACTTCCGTTGACGGCCCAGATGTCTCTGTGAGATGGTTGCAGTTCCATCTTTTTTATATTTTTGTATCACTTTTTCTACAGTATTATGACTGATAAGTAAAGCTTTGCTGATCTTCTTGTAGCCTTCACCCTTCTTGTGTAAATAAATTTTCTTTTTCGGGTTTCATTTCTCTCTCATGTGGTGCCATTGCTGACAGCATGAAATGGGAAGGGGTTTTCTTTGTTAAGTAACACCCTTTTAAAATCAACTGTCTGCTGGACACCTGTTTAATGAATAATTAGACTCGCCTGTAGTTGAATTCTTGTTAATTAGGATTTTGTTGTCTAAAATTTATCTTTGCTCCTAAGACTTTCAGTGGGGTGTATTCATTTTTGTTAGGAAAAATACTTTTTTGTGTGTGCAAATTAACAAATCTTGTTTGCAATCAATGGCCTGCATTTGTGGGAGTATTTTGTAGTGTAGTGTCCCATATAAAAAGTTGATTCTGGAAGGAAAGTATAAGGTTTTCTGACAAATCTGTTGGGGTATACTCATTTATTCTGAGCACTGTATATCCACTTCTATGAGAATAATTAGTATAAATAATATTTATAGTCCACCTTTTCTTCCATCATCTAAAATAAGTCCAAACAAATATGCACAGTGATTATTTTGCAGATCACCACCAAACAGTGCCTCTTCCACCTTCCAACCAAGCCAATTACCTCAGACTTTGACCTACTGAAAAGTCAGATTATGCCTTGCTCTTTAAAAAGGAGCTATATTTCCATGTGGCTTTAATCAGTATCTTTATCTGCATACATACACACTCCATGCATAGTTCAAAGCACGAAATGAAAAAGCCTTATTGTGCAATTTATCAGCTCACCGAGCAAATTTATTAAAACAAAGGGTTAAAATCTCACTCGCAAAGAGAGTGCACTTCATCCAGTGCACATAGGATAAATTGCCTCTTTAAACAAGCATTTCCCCCTTAAGGTGAAACTTTGGCTTCAGATACCTATCCAAGATGCTTGACTTCCAATTCCACCTAGCTTAATGAAGTCATCCAGCCACTCCCTTGATGTGTTTCGTCATCGAATCATGACTTCATGATGAAACACGTCAAGGGTATGGCCGGATGATGTCATTACACTAGGCAAACTGGAAGTCAGCCATCTTGGATAGGTATCTAAAACTAAAGTTTTGCCTCATTACCTATTTTACTCATTGATCAACACTTTTCATCCATCAATCAAACTAAAAATGGAATTCTCAAACACATGCCAACTTCCTAGACACCACAGTATACATCAGGGATGGCAAACTTCACACCTCAATATACAGGAAACCCACTGACAGATGTAACTACCTCCACAGTTCTAGCTTTACCCCCCAACACACGAAACGGGCCATCATACACAGTCAGGCCATCAGATACCACCGAATATGTTCAGACCCAAAAGACAGAGATAAATATCTCGGGATACTAACAGACTCCTTCCATAAGAAAGGTTACAAGGACAAAACTATCAACACCAGCATAAACACAGCCTTGATAACTGGAAGAGAAAATCTACTCCAATACAAAGAGAAAAAAACAAACAACCATGTACCTATAGTAACTACATACAACCCAGCACTAGAAGGAATAAGAAAAATAATCAAAGGTTTACAACCCATCATAACAAAGGATGAAACTCTGAAATAAATATTTCTGCAACCCACAATACTGGCTTTTAGACAACCCCCAGACCTCAGAAATAAACTAATCAGTAGGAAACTTCCTTCTAATTATAGATATCACATATAATGGAGGCAAACCCTGCAATAAAAAACGCTGCCAACTGTGCAACCAAATTAATCCATTAAAAAGTGTCACATACTCAAAAGGGATCTTCAATATCACCAAATCATACAGCTGCACCTCCAGTAATGTTGTGTACCTTATCCAGTGCAGAAAATGCAGCAAAGGATTTTACGTTGGCGAAACAGGACAGACGTTGCGAACAAGGATGAATTTGCACAGACGATCAAGGAACGTAAAGAAGATGACTTCTGAACACCTGTGGGACACCATTTCGCACAACCGGATCACACTATGGAAGACCTCAATATCTTAGTTCTTAAAGGAAATTTCAAAACTATCCAGGAAAAGATAACTTTTGAACTAAGAATGATATTTCTATTTGATACAAAAGATAACGGCCTTAATTTGGACATGGGATTCCTCACTCATTATTCAAAACTTTTACGACCCCCTCTGTGAGTGTTGTCCCAACATATTTATTTGTATATATTAATCACTTTATTTTGTATATGTATAAATAATTTTTTTCACACTTTACTGTGGTAGCGCGGGAGACTCTGGTATTTTGATACAATATAATACCCATTTTTTTGGTAACCTATAAAAGATGTTATGCTGAGTAACCAGATACCCAACATGTCACACTTTAAAATTGCGTACACCTGTGGAACGGCGCCAAACTACAGTACCTAGAAAAAAAAATATCTATAGTAGCACACCGGCATGCATTCCACCAGCCAGATGTGACGTCACCAGAGGCTTCCACCTGTCTTCTGAGGATGCTCAATGGGAGGGGCAAAACACATCAGGTGGGAGCCTCTGGCGACGTCGCATCTGGCCGGTGGAATGCATGCCAGAGCGCTACTTCCAGCCGGTGAGTATACTATTTTATGCTTGGACATTTGTTATTCATGTGAGTGTAATACATATGGTTTTAGAATTAAAATAGACAGAATTTCACTATGTGGGCCCCAATCTCTCTCTATTCCACAGTTATATGAGAAATATATTACTGTGCCCGCTGAGCTGTTATTTATGGAACCTCCATAAGTCCATAAGCATGATAGACTCTTATATAACATTAAGATTCCATGTGAGTAAGTGGAACCGCCAGTGGGAGCACCAAGAATTATGTACTTTATTAAGAAGAACGGCACGTTTGCACACTGAGAGACTTTTTTTAACAGATTAATGTGCACCTGGAATTTATGGTGTGATACTTGGCACATTATGTTTTATGGATGGGGGGTGCAATAAGAATACCTATATTTTAAAAAAGTATTTTAATTTGTTTACATCGTATAGCACATTGGAGTGTGATTCATATGTGTATGACGATAATGATTCAATTATGATTTAACAGACAGCACTTTCTTGTAACAATATCAATGCGTTTGATGTGGTTGAGTGGCCCATTCTCAAGGCAACCTTAGATAGGTTTGGCTTTGGAAGTACAGCGCCTTGAAAAAGTATTCATACCCCTTGAAATTTTCCACATTTTGTCATGTTACAACCAAAATTGTAAATGTATATCATTGGGATTTTATGTGATAGGCACTGTACACCTTTAACATGTACAGTGGGGCAAAAAAGTATTTAGTCAGCCACCAATTGTGCAAATTCTCCCACTTAAAAAGATGAGAGATGCCTGCAATTGGCATCATAGGAAGACCTCAACTATGAGAGACAAAATGAGAAAAAAAATCCAGACAATCACATTGGATGATTTGGAAAGAATTTATTTGCAAATTATGGTGGAAAATAAGTATTTGGTCAATATCCAACGTTCATCTCAATACTTTGTTATATATCCTTTGTTGGCAATGACAGAGGTCAAACATTTCCTGTAAGTCTTCACAAGGTTGGCACACACTGTTGCTGGTATGTTGGCCCATTCCTCCATGCAGATCTCCTCTAGAGCAGTGATGTTTTGGGGCTGTCGCTGGGCAACACGGACTTTCAACTTCCTCCAAAGGTTTTCTATGGGGTTGAGATCTGGAGACTGGCTAGGCCACTCCAGGACCTTGAAATGCTTCTTACAAAGCCACTCCTTCGTTGCCCGAGCGGTATGTTTGGGACCCAGCCACGTTTCATCCTCAATGCCCTTGCTGATGGAAGGAGGTTTGCACTCAAAATTTCACGATACATGGCCCCATTCATTCATTCTGTCCTGTACATGGATCATTCGTCCTGGTCCCTTTGCGGAGAAACAGCCCCAAAGCATGATGTTGCCACCCCCATGCTTCACAGTAGGTATGGTGTTCTTTGGATGCAACTCAGCATTCTCTCTCCTCCAAACACGACGAGTTGTGTTTCTACCAAACAGTTCTATTTTGGTTTCATCTGACCATATGACATTCTCCCAATCCTCTTCTGGATCATCCAAATGCTCTCTAGCAAACTTCAGACGGGCCCGGACATGTACTGGCTTAAGCAGGGGGACAGGTCTGCCACTGCAGGATCTGAGTCCCTGGCGGCGTAATGTGTTACTGATGGTAGCCTTTGTTACGTTGGTCCCAGCTCTCTGCAGGTCATTCACTAGGTCCCCCCGTGTGGTCCTCGGATTTTTGCTCACCGTTCTTGTGATCATTTTGACCCCACGGGGTGAGATCTTGCGTGGAGCCGCAGATCGAGGGAGATTATCAGTGGTCTTGTATGTCTTCCATTTTCTAATTATTGCTCCCACAGTTGATTTGTTCACACCAAGCTGCTTGCCTATTGCAGATTCAGTCTTCCCACCCTGGTGCAGGTCTACAATTTTGTTTCTGGTGTCCTTCGACAGCTCTTTGGTCTTCACCATAGTGGAGTTTGGAGTGTGACTGTTTGAGGTTGTGGACAGGTGTCTTTTATACTGATAACAAGTTCAAACAGGTGCCATTGATACAGGTAATGAGTACAGGACAGAGGAGCCTCTGAAGAAGAAGGTACAGGTCTGTGAGAGCCAGAAATCTTGCTTGTTTGTAGGTGACCAAATACTTATTTTCCACCATAATTTGCAAATAAATTCTTTCCAAATAAGCCAATGTGATTGTCTGGATTTTTTTTCTCATTTTGTCTCTTATAGTTGAGGTCTACCTATGATGCCAATTACAGGCCTCTCTCATCTTTTTAAGTGGGAGAACTTGCACAATTGGTGGCTGACTAAATACTTTTTTGTCCCACTGTATGTAAACCTTTCACATTGAAAAAAGCGCAAACTTGAAAGAAAATTAATTTATATAATTTGTAAATAACTTTTCAATGCTTTATGCCAGAATCATAATTTTAGTGTAATTTTAAACAGGACAAATTAAAATTTGCACTTTATACTTCAAATACATTTTTATTGAGTCTTAACACGCATATATAAATTAATAAGTAGTATATTGAATCACTTTACAAAGCATGAAAAGAAAATTACTTCCCCAGCCGTGGAAGATTGTAAAACTATATAACCTGTATTAGGATACATATAGTAAATACTTCTGATATCAAGAGAAATAGTTAATGTATAGTACCAATAGGGTCAATTAGAATTTTTGTATGCAATCATCATAGAAAGTAATACTGTCAAGTTGTAACATAAGTAGAAAAGAGATCATGAAAAAAAAACAGGATGCACCATAAGGAATGAGACCAATAAATATGAATAAATCAGGATTCACATGAAATTCAGTCTAAATTGCTGCCAAGAAGACCAGTTATAAAGAAGTTTAGCAAGTGAGCCGATTTTGTAGGCCTTTATTTGCTTGTAACAGAGAATAGTATCCATATGTTGTTTGACTGCTAAGATGTTTGGGGCTAGGGAAGATTTTCACTTCTTGGCTAAAAGGATATGGGCCACTGAGTATATTAATGCTAGTACATCTCATCTGACTGGGAAACCCATCCATATCTACACTGAGAAGGGCTTGTGCTATGTTTGGTTTTGTTATAACACCAGTTACTGAAGAGATAAGCTTGAAAACAGAATTCCAGTAGCTTCTCAAACTTGTAATAAAGTGTACTTGTGAGCTACTATAGTGGTATTAAAAAGTACTTAAAAATGACTGACTCCTAAAATTGTGATGGTGCCTCAACACAAATACACATACTCATAATACTGTGTGAAAATAAACTAATAAAATATTAAATGTGTCACGCTCCATCTACTAGAAAATGAAATATTTGCAATATTCTCCCCTTCAAATGTGCATATCATGCACTGCTGTGCAAATAATAAATAATGTAAATATATATTATTCCATAGTGATATAAAATAAATTAAAATAAAAACACCTCTGTGCTACAATTAATTATTGAACAATGTTACTAAATATATTATAAATAAATCAGATCAATAATATTAAAAAACTCTAATAAATGTAATCAAATTCCATATACGTGATGATATTATTATAAGAATTAATAAACAAAAAAACACCATTTAAGGTGATATATATATGTGCAAAACAAAATGTGTGTGTGCAAAATACAACATACACAAAAAAATTCCAATAAATAATAATAATAAATAATAAATGATAAAAAATAAAAAACTCTATATAATCTTGCTGTGCAAGTGATGTTGTGTGCTCACCTCACTTATACAGCCCAAAGTTCTAAATAGAGCTATATGCTTATTGTCCTTAACTAGACATAATATTAATGTCCCTATTTTAATCTTTGTATATTGTGAAAGTTATATTGCTGTTGAAATGGACTGTAATATTACTCTCCTTCCACTGGGTGGCCTCCCAGATTCTTCTGAGCTGTAAGGGCTAGATGGATGGATACGGATATCTCCCCTCGTCCTGTGGGGATCAATCTCCTATCTCCTCTTCTTCCCTTTTGCTCCTCCTTGTGAATAGGATGACAGGATGCTGCTTGCGATTCCCTGTGCATCAATATATTTACTGATCCCTGATCGCCGGTGTCCGCTCAGCTCCCCCGGTGTAGCGATCACAGTGCGCTTCTCAAACTTGGACATGACCACAACATGTGTTTAAGGTTCCAACATTTCCACAGCCCTTCCAGCATAGACTATCGCCATTTTTAGTGAACTTAGCTATAATATAAGGGGTGAGGTACCAACATAGATTAATCTTTTGGGCTTTCTTACAGCGGTTTATACATTTAGAATATTGCTAATTATATTGAATAGTCTTTTGCCATTTTTCGTTGGTAAAGGAGAGATTAAGATCATCTTCCCATTTAAGTAAAGGGGCATTTTTAAGAAAAGTTGTCTTGGATTGTAAGTAATTATAAAAGAGGGAGATACCCTTTTTCTTAGAGGGAAGTGCAGTTCAAAAGTTCCAGGTAGGTTTTGGGACAGTCAAATCATAGAGAGAGTATTTGCGTATGAATGCTATTGATTTGGCATATACCAAAAAATATTTTGTGAAGTAGAGTGGAGATAAGCTAAGTGAACAAAATAAACTTTTCCCCTACATTCAGGTCTGACACATTACGGATCCCTTTTTTCAGTCCACTGAGAGAATAGATGTTTTTTTTAATAAGAATTGAAGGTTTTGTAGTGGATTAGGTACAAGGAACCCTTTGAGGCGTTTTATCTCCTATCTTAAGGTAGTACTGCCAAGCTTTCAAAGAAGCTTCAAGGAGTGGGTGAGAGGTTACTAAAGATGTATTGCAAACTGTGGAGATCAACGTTAAAGATTTTAGACTTCCCAGTGAGGCCTTTTCCTGTTTTTATTTGACTCCATAATGTGAAGTCTGTTGGTTTAACCCAGTGTTTCTCAACTCCAGTCCTCATGGACCCCCAACAGGTCATGTTTTCAGGATTTCCATTATTTTGCACAGGTGATTTGATCAGTTTCACTGCCTTAGTAATTACCACAGCTGTTTCATCTGAGGGAAATCCTGAAAACATGACCTGTTGGGGGTCCATGAGGACTGGAGTTGAGAAACACTGGTTTAACCCCATGTTTAATTTGTTCTAGAATAGTGGCCATATGGTAATCTTTAAAGATTGGGATACCCATGTCTCCTGAACTTCTGTGTTTGGCTAAAATAGCAAGGGGACATCTTGCTCATTTGTGTTGCCAAAGAAATTTAGAAACCATTGATAGTAAAGATTGGTAAAACGAGCTAGGGATGACTATTGGCAGTGTCCTAAAGTGGTATAAGATCTTTGGGAGGATGAGCATTTTAAACTCCGCCAGTCTCCCTGACCAAGACAGGTAAACGTTTTTCAGGCGTTCCATTTCTTGGTTCACCAAGGTCATTAAAGTAACAAAGTTAGCTTTAAATAAATTTGAGAATGGAGATGTTATAGTGATTTCCAGATACTGCATTTATCCATGTGTCCACAGGAAGGGACACTGTGTTTGAATAGCAGACTTTAAGTTGATTAGATTTATTATCATTAATTTTGTAATATATTTTATTACATTTCTGTAGGATTTCATAGGCCTTTGGCAATGAAAGAAATGGATTTGATAATGACAAAATAATGTCATCAGCAAATAGGGTTATGGTATGTTGCTTATCTCCAAGGTTTGTACCCGAAATTAATGAGTGTGTATGTAGTTTAGTAGTGCAAAAATTAAAGGGGGCAGCGGACATCCCTGCCTAGTTCCATTTGTAATGTTGAAGCTTTTAGAGAATAAGCCATCTGAAAGTACAAGGCTGACGACGTGGTGTATAGTGCAGAGATTGCCCTATGAATATCTGCAATAAAACCAAATTTGTGGAGGACCTGTGACAGATGGCCCCAATGGATCCAGTCTCTGCATCTAGAGTAAGGAGCAGAGAAGGTCCGCCAGTAACTTCCATGTGATAGTGAAGGTTCAGTATTCGCCTGGTAGCGTCAGGTGTCTGACGCCCAGAAATGAAGCCGACTTGGATTTGTTTAACCTCTGTAGCGGTAATGCCGAGTGTGGCTCAGGGTTAATTTTCAGTACCAAAAGCGGTAACCCCGAGCCACATTTGGGATTACACTGTAGTGTAATTTACCTTGTCCTGCGATCCCCCGATGTCCTCCCGCTGTGTCCTCCGGTATTCAAGGTTAACTTCCCTGCGAGTGTTGCGACACAGGGTGGCGGAATCGGCGGAATATTCGAAAAAAGGAAAAACATGACATACACACAATACATTATAATCTGTTAGGATTACATTACTGTATCAAACTATTTCACCTCAGTTTTGTCCCTAGTGCTTTGTCAAGTGCCCTGCCTGCACTTTTACCGTTCTTTCTGCCAGGAAACTTGAGTACGTACATGGCATCCAAAAAGCATCCCTTTAGGTAAAATGTGGTTTTAGACCAGCTAGAAAACAGTGATAGTGAATTAGAATCACTTGCAGAATTGAGCGATAGTGATTCGTGGGGAAATTCGTCATCAGACACTGAAAGTGACAACAGCAACGATTCTGCAACTGAGCTCAGTGAGGTGCAAACTTGGTGCTCTGTTTAAAAATGTAATTGTTTTGGTTTGATTACATTATTGAATTACATATATTATTATTTATTATATTGTAATTTATGATTTCGTGTTTCAAACTTTATCATACCTGGGATGTTTACTAGACTCTTGTTGAGACAGACTTAAGTGAGTTATTCCAAAGAATTACAGGCCTACAATATAAAACAACAAATTTCCATGCAAAACAATGTACCGCTTTGACATTCAAAAATATTGACATAATCAAACCTCCAAGGAGGTTAATTATGGTAACAAATGTGCTATTCTAATTGCTATAAGTTTGGCATATATTTTCAAGTCAACATTTAGTAGTGATATTGGCCTAAAGTTTTGTGGTGTTTTGTGTGTTTTTGTAGTAGGATGTTTCAAGAAGGGTATTTTTTGTTCAGCTACTTTTTCTTTGATTTGATTCACTAAAAAAAAATCCCATCTCTGTTGCCATGGTAATAATGAGTTGTTTTTAAAGCTCTCGGATGCCTCTCATGTTGGGTGATTAATAATTGGCGAAGGTCATGTCTGGCTTGAGATAGTTGTGAGCTATTGTAATTAGAGGGTTGATGTTTGTTCAAGTTTTTGTATTTTAAGAAGGAATTTGTCCAGCAGCCATGTTCTCTGCTTTTTGGCCACCCTACTCCTCTTCAGAAGAACACCCGAATACATGCCTTATGTGCATTCCACAGAACGAAGGGGTCGGAGGCAGACATTTGATTTAAGCTAATGAATTCTGAGCTATGGTACATTTCTTGTCAGAGTGAGACATCAGGAACACATTGCTTCTCCATTTGTTGTCTCTAGTCTCCATGCGACCCCCTCCCACCATGTGTCAAGGTCCTACCTTTTCCCTGAGGTTATGTTACTCCATGTGCTGGCGTCCATCTTGGATTCTGCTGTGCATGATGGGAATCCTTTTATGCCTTCTGGTTTCTGTGGTCCATCCCCCAGAGGGGTGTGGCTGATGACATATAAGCCTGTGGCCCGCACATGCTCTTTGCACTTGTGTCTTGGTGTTGCTATTACTCTGTTCTGACTCTCGTGACTCTCCTGGTATCTGATTCGGCTTGTGACTTGACTATTCTTTGTATTCTCCTTTGATCTGACCCTCTGTTGCTGAACCCGGCTCGTGACCTGTGATTCTCGTCTGCTGTCCTGTACTGTTTTGTCCTGTTGTTGTTGACCCCGGCTTGTCTGACTACTCTTTTGTCTCTTCCACCAGCTACACGCCATTGGCGGCGGCCATTACCGCAGCTGAGGTGTCTCGGGGGCCGCGACCTGGTTCCTGGCTGCGTCAAGTCCATCCCCACCATCAGGGGCCCTGGTGAAGGGCAGCCTAGGACTTAGACTCCGCGCCCTGAGGGACTTCGGTCTGTGGGTGGTGGTTGTCGTCGGCCAGTGCGTTATATTGTTAGGCCTGCCTGTCCGTTCCTCAGCTCCTGCCCTGACACCATGATAGACACGGGGGCATGATCTGACCAAGTTATATAATGTACATCAGATCTAGTTATTTTTTGCAACAGGAACTTGTCCACTAAAAAAGATCAATGCGTAAGTAAGATAAGTGAGCATTAGAAAAAAAGGTATAATCTTTCTCATTTGAATGCTGGCATCTCCATACATCAAAAAGTTGGGAGGAGGAGATTAAATTGGATAAAATTTCTCTATATTAGCGAAGTCTTGTTAGAAGTAGAAAGATCCAGGTTTCGGTCCAGAATGGTATTGCAGTTTCCACGTACTGGCCTTGGCAGAGTTTCAATAGCTTTTTCCACATTTTTCCAAGGTATGTTAGTAGTCGTTTGTTTGGGAAATTGAGATTGATAATTGTGTACACTACACCAGTGATCTCACATATCAGCAAGAGGTATCGGCCCTGATCATCTTGTAGTTTAGAGAAGTGTGAATGAGATTGTGTCCTTTATTGCAATAAGTACACCTCTTTTCTTTGAAGGAGCATTGGAATAATATATAAAATGAAAATGCCTAATTGTAAAAGATGGAGGCTTTTGAGAGCTGGCCTCACACCAAGTTGCATTCCTTTTTGCTGGACTATTGAGGTAAGACTGAGAACCTCCGGGTGGCGAGGGGTGGGGTTATTTTCGGCACCTGTGTCGGTGCTTATTTTCATATCGGCCAACAGTGGTGTTTTCGGTCGAACATTTTGGTGCATCTCTATAATACATTGTTATCTTAAGTAATGACAATGTTATCACCGAATAAACTGGTCCATAGCAGATATATAAAAATTGCTCTGGTCCATAAGTGATCGACAGGTGTGAGAGCCGAAGTGGTTAACCACTTGCCAACCAGCCACTGTAGAATTACGGTGGCAGGGCGGCACGGCTGCGCAAAACCATGTTTTAAAACGTGATTTTGCAAAACAGGCCAACAGTGGTGTTTTCGGTCGAAAATTTTGGTGCATCTCTATAATACATTGTTATCTTAAGTAATGACAATGTTATCACCGAATAAACTGGTCCATAGCAGATATATAAAAATTGCTCTGGTCCATAAGTGATCGACAGGTGTGAGAGCCGAAGTGGTTAACCACTTGCCAACCAGCCACTGTAGAATTATGGTGGCAGGGCGGCACGGCTGCGCAAAACCATGTTTTAAAACGTGATTTTGCAAAACAGGTAGGGGGTGCCCGCGAGGCGCGCCACCGCCCTACCTGCGCCGCCGATCGCGGCCGCGGGTGTCAGTCGCTAGGTCACGGCCAGTCATTACCTGCCGTGTCCCGGCGATTAGCAGCAATCACTGACAGAGAGCATGGCTGCAGTGTTTACACTGCACCTCTGCTTTCTGTCAGTTCCCTGTCAGCTCCTGACATGCTGATCCGGAGAGAAGAGTTTATCTCTCCGGATCAGCGTGTTCCCGTGCAGTACACACCCCCGCCCCCTAGTAAAACACTCCCCTCACACAGTTAACCCTTTCACTGAATAAAAAAAGTTAACCCCTTCCTCCCCAGTGCCATTAGTACAGTGTCAGTGGGGTTTTTTTTGCACTGATCACTGTATTGGTGTCACTGGGGATGTCAGTGACCCCAAGTCAGTTCCCCCCAGTGTCAGAATGTCCGCCGCAGTCCTGCCATAAGTCGCTGATCGCCGCCATAAGTCGCTGATCGCCGCCATTATTAGTATAAAAAAAATTTAAAATCCCAGTATCTTTCCCGCCATTTGTAAATGCTATAACTTTCACGTAAACCAATTAATTTACACATATTGTTTTGTTTTTTTTTAGCAAAGACATGTCACAGAATGCATTTTGGCTGAAATTTATGACAAAATTTGATTTTTAAATTTTTTTACTGGACATGTTTTATAGCAAAAATTCCAAAATATTGTTTTTTTTTTCTCAAAATTGTCAGCCTTTTTTTTTTATAGCGCAAAAAATAAAAAAAAGCACAGGCGATCAAATACCACCGAAAGAAAGCTCAATTTGTGGGAAAAAAAGGACATAAATTTAATTTGGGTGCAGTGTTGCATGACCGCGCAATTGTCAGTTAAAGTAACGCAGCGCCGTAACACAAACCTCTTCTGTAACCTCTTCCTGACCACCCTATAGCAGAAATACTGCTACAGGGCGGCATGGGTGCGCAAAATCACATATATATAGGTGTGTATATATATTGTGACAGTGTGACGATCTGTCACCCAGGATTCTCAACTAGGCAGGTTGAGGGGCTCCAGGGTAAGTGTTTGATACGGAGGAAAGTGGCTTTTCACTTTCCTCCTTTGTTTGTAAGGTCTGTTTTGGGATCTGGAGATTTCAAAGAGATCTGGGAGGGATGAAATCTCCAATCCTGGGACCAGGTTTTGGGAATGGCCAGGAGACTGATTGCACAGGTGTGTGCAGGCCTTTTCAGAGAGTCAGGATCAGAGATCTGGGCTCCACCCCGGCAGATAGGAGTCAGGAGGGCTCCACCAAGGAGAGGTGGAAGCCAAAAGCGGCAAGGAGCTGCTTGGTAGTAGCTATGTGCTAGTGGCCAGCTGTGTGCAAGAGCCATAATTCTTGAAGAAGTCTGCAGGAGTCAGACGTAAGCCTGAAGAGGAAGGCCAGTGGAAGATTGTATATCTGAGTATAAGCCAGGAGGCTGAATCGTTGTTTTGTTTGATGGTGGATACCCCTGCGTGGGAAGCTTTGTTATGGGACATTTGTTTAAATAAAATTGGGCAAAAAGGCCCTTAAAAGAAGCGAGTCGCTGTGTGCTTTAAATGAAAAGCTCTACCACTTTGAAGCGAGTTCCCACATATGGTGGAGGATGTGGGCAGAATTGGACATCCCGGCGATTGTAGTAAGTTCATTTGCTATATGAACTGTGTTTGGTGCATAAGTCTGCACGATCTGTGTGTGCAGGTGAGGAGAACCTGCTAGAGAAAAGGACTTTGCCTTAAAGAGACAGTGTTCCATGGTGTTGCTGAACTGTGTAACACACTGCTGTGTGCATGACTGCAAAGATGGGGCGGTCAAAACAAAAAAAGGAAGCAATGTTTGCTGAAGCGAGAGATAGAGCCCTGTGGCTAGGGGGTTATATACCGCATGCCCCAGCCAAGCCGGGAAATTTAGATGTGGGCGAGTCTGCTGTGGACTGGTGCAAGCGGCACCTGGCAGCATTGAACCAACCTAAAGAGGAAAGCAAGCCAACCTTGAGTACAAGGAGGGAGCTGCAGGATGTCCGTACCTGGGAACGAGGTGTTGTTGCCCCTGGCAACGCTGCTGCAGTTAAACCAGTAGCTGTTGTGAAAAATGTGAATGTGTCACGGCTTGAGAGTTGGTCCAGCGGAGAGAAGCCTATGCTATGTGCAAGGAGTCTATGTACAGGGGGCTATGTCGTATAAGGATCATGGCAAGTGGTATCAAGAGGAGCCAATACAGCATGTTGGAAAGAGCCAGCAAAGTTCTGCTTGGAGAGTGCAATCTCCCATGGCGACCGGAGAAAAAGTAGTGCCTGGAAGGAGGAGCTGCACTGGAGATGTGGCTCAGTGTCCCAACAAAGATAAGAGTGGAAATGTACCATGCCTGGAATGTGGTCAGTGGGAGCATGGGATCTTTTCCTGTCCCAGACTCTGGAATACCGCTGATACTGGGCAAATGTCTACAACATCAAGCCCAGATTCTTGTTTGAAAATGTTGGCGGCCGCCTCTGGCAACAGGGAGGAAGTTCCTGTTGGGCCTGCAGGGGGTGCCAAAGAGTCCATGGAGCCTGTGGGGGCATCTGTTACTTCACCTTGGGGCAAGGGAAAAGTTGCCAAGGAAAGTGCAGTTGAGGATGCGTTTATGAGACAACGCACTCAAATGAAGATGGTGACACCTACTACTGTGGTGGGTAAGACACTGTGTGATAAAACCATGGCTGGGACTGTCATGTTGAGAAGGACTGGTTATGAGACTGTCCATTCTGATGTAGGAGTGACCCCAGTTAGTTGGGCCACTGAATGTGCTTTTGAGAGTGACTTTTCCCTGTGGAGTGCCTTGTACAGTGGGGAGGTAGGAATTAAAGTAAAACCTGTGCATGGTTCTCAAAAAGCAAGTGATGTCACTAATGTGTGCCAGTCACAGGTTGGTAGTAGGTTAGTACAGCCCACAAGAGCTACAAATGCTGATGATGTTGTTGTGAAATGTACTGCTGTTGGGAAAACCCTGAGCTCTTGCAGTGCAAAAGCTGTAATTAAAGATGGGTCATTTCCCATAGCAACTGGTGGTAAGACAGCACAGGTGTCCTTAGACATCTCCAGGGGTCTCTGTGTATTGGAGCCGGAGGTTGCCCTGGACAACTGCGATGTCACTCTGGTGGAGCAGAGTGGAACTGCACCTTGTCATAGGAGTGTGTTGGTGCAGTCTAACAATACGGAAAGTGTTCAGGTGAACAGCGGGTTAATGCAGCCTGGCAAAAATGCAAATGTGTGTGTAATTCAGGAAGTATCACCAGAGCAAAGTGGTGGATGTGAGGTATTGCAACCTGCAGTGGGAAAACAGGTGTTACCCAAGTCTGACGTGATCCAGAGTGATTTGTGCAATGGATCTGCAACTAAGCCCGTCTATTCTTATGTGTCTCCTTGGGCAGATGGATCAGTGCTGAGGAGCACTGGTGAATTGAGCACATATACAATGGACTGGGATAGTTGGGGTAAAAGGCTAATCTCGTTGATAGATGAGGCTTTTATGCAAAAAAATAAGGTGGACACTGTTTCTGCTGTGCCAGCAGGAGGATCTATAGAACAGCCTATAGATAAGGGCGTGTATACAGCAGAGACTTTGTCTGTGACCCACAAAAGTGATGTTGGCATGGAGTGTCAAAATGATGTTGTCACTGGGAATGATCAGGGGCAGCTTGTGGATACTGAGTCTGAGATTTTGAGAGTGAGCCCAGCACATGGCAGCGCTCTGGTGGAGCACCAGGCTGTGGTTATCACCAGCTTGGAGGAGGTCCCTTTAAACATTTCAACTTCCCAAGTCTCAGCAGGTGAGTCTCTCAACGTTCCCAGTGCCCTAAATATGGTCAGGAAGGTCTTAGGTTTAGAGTCAAGTGGTTGGGTTGTAACCAAAGTATTAAAGGAGATGCTTGAACTTTGGAATGTACAACCAATTTATACTGGGGTGTCTCCTCCACAGTCAGATGGTCTGGTACTGCGGAGTACCACTAGGTGGAGCACTGAATGGCTGGCTGTACATATCAAATGGGAACAAGAAAGTGGTTTATTTCTGAATTGGTTGATGGTGTTAAAAGTTGTATCAGGGTATGCCGCTGGATTACCTGTAAATGTGATATATGAGAAATGTTTTGGAGAAATGGAAAATGAGTCAAAAAAGGTTTCACCTCCTAACAGCCAGGTGGGAAGCATTTCTGCTGCTATGGTCCAGGATGGTGCTGGTCAGTTGTCAGTTAAGGGCGTGTTTACTGCACCATTGGACAAACCACATGAGATGGAAGGGCCGAGCATGGACCAGAGAACAGCAGAGATCCTGACCAGGGCTCAGACGGATATGCATAAGGAAATCAGGGTCATTGGGCCAAAAAGAGGTTTATGTAGCAGTTCTGATAAGACACCTGAAATACAGGGAGAAATGGTATGTGAAAACTGGCAAAATAGATCAAAAGAGAGCTCATCTGTACCGGATTTGGATACAGATCCAAGTGGTGTAGGAAAAGTTAAAATGGTTGGACAGCCGCCAGCAGAGTGCATGACACCAGGTGAAGTGGCATTTTGTGAGGTTCACGTGGGTGATGGCTGCCCTATGGTGTGTGTGCCCTCTACAGACACTGTCCTAACAAATGCTGGAAAAGATATTGAAAGGTGTAATATTGACTGGAATATAACCATTCATGGTAAACTGAATGCTGTGGTAATGAGTCATGCAGGTTTGATAGCTAGAGGTACAAGAAATTAGGGGGGTGGTCCTGGTACAAATACAGTAGAAATAGTTCCCCTACAGCCTTGGGACAGTAATACTGAGAGCGGTATTAGGAAACCTTGGAACCTGAAGCAAAGGGGCAGAAAGGTCAATAGAAAGGCCAGGGGGACCCTGTTAGGATTTCAAGAGAGAAAGTGTTTATGGAAGTGCACCCGGAAAAAGAGTAGGCAAGGTCTGATTAGAGCCCATAGCAGAGTGACAATGGGGCTTGGGGAGAGACACCAAAGGAGTCATTGGGTAGAGTTCCCCTTTAGGAAAGGTATGGTTAGACCAGATTGGACCCCTGTAAGTGAGAGCTGGCACAGAGGTGCCAGAAGGTATAAGTTGTGTGTTCTGCCCCCTATGGGATCAAAACAAAGGGGGGGGATATGTGACAGTGTGACGATCTGTCACCCAGGATTCTCAACTAGGCAGGTTGAGGGGCTCCAGGGTAAGTGTTTGATACGGAGGAAAGTGGCTTTTCACTTTCCTCCTTTGTTTGTAAGGTCTGTTTTGGGATCTGGAGCCTGGAGATTTCAAAGAGATCTGGGAGGGATGAAATCTCCAATCCTGGGACCAGGTTTTGGGAATGGCCAGGAGATTGATTGCACAGGTGTGTGCAGGCCTTTTCAGAGAGTCAGGATCAGAGATCAGGGCTCCACCCCGGTAGATAGGAGTCAGGAGGGCTCCACCTCGGCAGATAGGAGTCAGGAGGGCTCCACCAAGGAGAGGTGGAAGCCAAAAGCGGCAAGGAGCTGCTTGGTAGTAGCTATGTGCTAGTGGCCAGCTGTGTGCAAGAGCCATGGTTTTTGAAAGGGTCTGCAGGAGTCAGACGCAGACGTAAGCCTGAAGAGGAAGGCCAGTGGAAGATTGTATATCGGAGTATAAGCCAGGAGGCTGAATCGTTGTTTTGTTTGATGGTGGATACCCCTGCATGGGAAGCTTTATGTTATGGGACATTTGTTTAAATAAAATTGGGCAAAAAGGCCCTTAAAAGAAGCGAGTCGCTGTGTGCTTTAAATGAAAAGCTCTACCACTTTGAAGCGAGTTCCCACAATATATATATATATATATATATATATATACATGATTTGCGCTCCCATGGTTTTCACACTCCTCCCAGATAGCGTCAGATTGCCTGTCAGTACACCAGTTATCACATTTAACCCCTTGATTGCCAGGAACACGCTCATGCACAATAATCCTCCATTGCTAGTATAACATCTGAACGTTCAATATCTTTGATCAGGTCAGCACTATACCAGCGTTCACATTAATATAGCGTCCCCAAAAACGCAGTGTTAGCAGGATCAGCCCCAGCACCTGCCAGCACCTGCGTTTAGCCCCTACGCTTACCCCCCCCCTTCTCCCCCCAGCAAGTGCAGTGTCAGTAGGTCCCTGTCACTTGATACATTGCACACAAAGCCGCAGTATTCGCAGGATCAGGCCTGATCTCTGTTAGCGCTTGTCAGTAAATTTTGATGACTCTCATATGCACTACCTTTTGGTGAACTGGCGAGCACCAGTGGTCTAGTACATCTTTCACATATCTCTTAGATTGTAAGTTCCCAGGATCAGGCCCTCCTAACCCTCTTGTATTGAACTGTATTGTCTCCCGTTATATTGTAAAGCGCTGAGCAAATTGTTGGCGCTTTATAAATCCTGTATAATAATAATCATAATACCAGCACTGCAGTATGACTTGGTGACGTGGCGAGTCCCATAAGTCCAGTACAAGCCAGTGCGGTGGCGAGCACAAGTATTGCCCCGCAGTCACCAAGAATTCGTACACAGGCCCATAGAGCTCCTAGTATCCTTCCGGATGTGCTTGCAAATCCCGATTGGCAGCCCACAAATTCTTCAGCACCCGTACTTCCCCCATTCACTGCCCAACCTGGAATTCAGGTGGAAATAGCAAATTTAACTACTCCCCTTGATTTTTGTAGCTGTTTTTCACAGAATATCTGTATGCGTTGATTGTGGATCAAAGCGATTTATATGCTGAACATTTTATCACCGCCAACCAAAATTCAAACCTTGCCAGACCAGTTGCATGAAAACTCATTACGGGTTTCGAATTTAAATTTTTTTGGGGCCTAACCCTCAACATGGGCATTACTAAAAGAAATGAATTCCAGTTGTATTGGTCCACAGACCCAATTCATCAAATGCCGTGTTCTCTGCTGCCATGGCCAGGCATAGATATGAGAGTATAATGTGTTTTATGCATTTCAACAACACACTCTGTCAACCCGGAATTTGACCGACTCCACAAAATTCAGCCCCTCGCAAATCACCTTAGCCAAAAATTTGCAAATGTCTATACTCCCCAGCAAAACATCTGCATTGATGAGTCCCTCATTAATTTTTCTGGCCGCCTTGCATTCAAACAATTTCTCCCCAGCAAGCGTGCCAGATATGGGGTCAAGATGTAAAGACCTGTGAGAGGACAACAGGCTATACTTATAAGTTTCGGATTTATGAGGGAAAAGATAGTTACGTGGAGCCCCCTGGATGCCCAGAGTACATGGGGAGCAGTGGCAAGATAGTTTTGGACTTGGTGTCATCCTTTTTCCATATGGGGTACCACTTATACGTGGACAATTTTTATTCAAGCATGCCACTATTTAGACATTTGTACAATCTTGGAACTGGCGCATGTTGCCAAGTGTGACCTAATGTGTGCCCACCATTAGAAGTGGGTGGATGCAGGGCAGTATATTCTAATGGTGGGCATACCACACTTTTTCTGGCAGAAATATCTTATCTTTTTTTCATTCAGCCCATAGGCTGCATACAAAAAAAAGAACATATCATATACACCCAACAAGGACCAGTGACGTACTGGTACATCACTGGATTTTGAATGGTTATACCAGGATGATGACTACAGCTGCAGGCATCATCCTGGTATCATTTTTTTCAGCCGGCGATCGGCTTTCATGTAAAAGCAATCCTAGTGGCTAATTAGCTGCAGGATTGCTTTTACAAGCAGTGGGAGATGATGCCCCCCCTCTCCCGCTGCCTTCCACAGCCTTCTCGGGCAGTCTCGTGCCATCAGGGGAACCTATCACAGTTTTGGAGGCCCTGAAATGCCAGGATAGCACCAAACTCCCCCCCGAATGACCCCTTTCTGGAAAGTAGACACCCCAAGGAATTTGATAAGAAGCATGGTAAGTATTTTGCAGATCTCATTTGTTGCCACAAGTTTCTGGAAAATGAAGAATTTTTCTTTTAGTTTTTTATATTTCAAAACCTTGTGAGAAAAAATTAGATCTGCAAAATACTCACCATGCCTCTTTTTAAATTCCTTGGGGTGTCTACTTTCCAGAAATGGGTCATTTGGGGGGGTTGGTGCTATCCTGGCATGTCAGGGCCTTTAAAACTGTGATAGGTATTGGGGAAGTGAAATGAGGAAGTTACGCACCTTATGGCTTTCAAAGTGGTCATTGGATTTCAGGCTCCTGTATGTGGCTAGGCTCCCAAAAGTCCCACACATGTGGTATCCCCATACTCGGTAGAAGTAGAAGAATGTATTTTGGGATGTAATTCCACATATACCCATGGCTTGTGCGAGAAATAAATCATTTAAATGACAACTTTGTGTAAAAAAAAAAGAAAAAAAAAAAAGGTTTTGTCATTTTCCAGAAACTTTTGGAAAAAAAATAAATCTTACATGGACTCAATATGCCTCTCAGCAGATAGCTCAGGGTGTCTACTTTCCGAAAAGGGGTCATTTGGGGGTGTTTGTACTATCCTGGTATTTTAACACCTCAAGAAATGTGATGAGCAGCCAGAAAGTATAAGCTGTGTAAATCCATTATCTATACCATAGTTTGTAGACGCTATAACTTTCACACAAAGCAATAAATATACACTTACTGGGATTTTTTTAAACAAAAACATGTAGCAGAATACATTTTGGCCTAAATTTATCACAAAATTTTAGTTTTTTTGGATATTTGTTATGACTAGAGATGAGCGAATCGAAGTATCCGAAGTGGAATTCGAGTCGAATTTCGGAAAAATTTCGATTCGTGCCGAATCCGAAAAACAGCCTAATTCGGACGCGCGAATCGAAATTTTTCCGAAAATGGCGGCTGACATGTGCGGCGACGGAGCGGGGATGTCGGGGAAGGCGCGCAGACAAGGCGCGCTGCCCCATAATGCATTCCTCAACGACATGTGATCGCATCAGCCAATCAGCAGCCAGCCAGCCAGCACTGTGTAATGGTCGAGGTATATATAGCGGCCATTTTGGAAATCTTCATTTGCCTGCAGTCATTGAACAGAGGCAGACCGCTCTGTACTAGGGACAGGGACAGAGTTAGGGCCACAGAAACGAGAATTGGGGACAGAGAGAAGTTACTTAGGGACAGAGAACCATTACTCAGGGACACAGACTTGTTAATGAGGGCCACAGAATCGTTATTTAGGGACAAAGAAACGCTAGTTAGGGCCACAGAATTCATACTCAGGGACAGACAGAATTGTTACTCAGTGCCAGAGAATTGTTACTTAGGGCCACAGAAACGTTATTAGGGCCACAGAATTTTTACTCAGGGACAGACAGAATTGTTACTGAGTGCCAGAGAATTGTTACTCAGGGACAGACAGAATTGTTACTGAGTGCCAGAGAATTCTTACTCAGGGCCACAGAATTCATTCTCAGGGACAGACAGAATTGTTACTCAGGGACAGACAGAATTGTTACTGAGTGCCAGAGAATTGTTACTCAGGGACAGACAGAATTGTTACTGAGTGCCAGAGAATTGTTACTCAGGGACAGACAGAATTGTTACTGAGTGCCAGAGAATTGTTACTCTCACAGACACAAAATTGTTACTTGCACAGACACAGAATTGTTACTTGCACAGACACACAATTGTTACTCAGGGCCACAGAATTCATACTCAGGGACAGACAGAATTGTTACTGAGTGCCAGAGAATTCTTACTCAGGGCCACAGAATTCATACTCAGGGACAGACAGAATTGTTACTCAGGGACAGACAGAATTGTTACTGAGTGCCAGAGAATTGTTACTCAGGGACAGACAGAATTGTTACTGAGTGCCAGAGAATTGTTACTCTCACAGACACAAAATTGTTACTTGCACAGACACAGAATTGTTACTTGCACAGACACACAATTGTTACTCAGGGCCACAGAATTCATACTCAGGGACAGACAGAATTGTTACTGAGTGCCAGAGAATTGTTACTCAGGGACAGACAGAATTGTTACTGAGTGCCAGAGAATTGTTACTCTCACAGACACAAAATTGTTACTTGCACAGACACAGAATTGTTACTCGCACAGAGACAGAATTGTTACTCAGGGCCACAGAATTCATACTCAGGGACAGACAGAATTGTTACTGAGTGCCAGAGAATTGTTACTCAGGGAAGACAGAATTGTTACTGAGTGCCATAGAATTGTTACTCAGGGACAGACAGAATTGTTACTGAGTGCCAGAGAATTGTTACTCTCACAGACACAAAATTGTTACTTGCACAGACACAGAATTGTTACTCGCACAGAGACAGAATTGTTACTCAGGGCCACAGAATTCATACTCAGGGACAGACAGAATTGTTACTGAGTGCCAGAGAATTGTTACTCAGGGACAGACAGAATTGTTACTGAGTGCCAGAGAATTGTTACTCTCACAGACACAAAATTGTTACTTGCACAGACACAGAATTGTTACTTGCACAGACACACAATTGTTACTGAGTGCCAGAGAATTGTTACTCAGGGACAGACAGAATTGTTACTGAGTGCCAGAGAATTGTTACTCAGGGACAGACAGAATTGTTACTGAGTGCCAGAGAATTGTTACTCAGGGACAGACAGAATTGTTACTGAGTGCCAGAGAATTGTTACTCTCACAGACACAAAATTGTTACTTGCACAGACACAGAATTGTTACTCGCACAGAGACAGAATTGTTACTCAGGGCCACAGAATTCATACTCAGGGACAGACAGAATTGTTACTGAGTGCCAGAGAATTGTTACTCAGGGACAGACAGAATTGTTACTGAGTGCCAGAGAATTGTTACTCTCACAGACACAAAATTGTTACTTGCACAGACACAGAATTGTTACTTGCACAGACACACAATTGTTACTCAGGGCCACAGAATTCATACTCAGGGACAGACAGAATTGTTACTGAGTGCCAGAGAATTGTTACTCAGGGACAGACAGAATTGTTACTGAGTGCCAGAGAATTGTTACTCAGGGACAGACAGAATTGTTACTGAGTGCCAGAGAATTGTTACTCTCACAGACACAAAATTGTTACTTGCACAGACACAGAATTGTTACTCGCACAGAGACAGAATTGTTACTCAGGGCCACAGAATTCATACTCAGGGACAGACAGAATTGTTACTGAGTGCCAGAGAATTGTTACTCAGGGACAGACAGAATTGTTACTGAGTGCCAGAGAATTGTTACTCTCACAGACACAAAATTGTTACTTGCACAGACACAGAATTGTTACTTGCACAGACACACAATTGTTACTCAGGGCCACAGAATTCATACTCAGGGACAGACAGAATTGTTACTGAGTGCCAGAGAATTGTTACTCAGGGACAGACAGAATTGTTACTGAGTGCCAGAGAATTGTTACTCTCACAGACACAAAATTGTTACTTGCACAGACACAGAATTGTTACTCGCACAGAGACAGAATTGTTACTCAGGGCCACAGAATTCATACTCAGGGACAGACAGAATTGTTACTGAGTGCCAGAGAATTGTTACTCAGGGAAGACAGAATTGTTACTGAGTGCCATAGAATTGTTACTCAGGGACAGACAGAATTGTTACTGAGTGCCAGAGAATTGTTACTCTCACAGACACAAAATTGTTACTTGCACAGACACAGAATTGTTACTCGCACAGAGACAGAATTGTTACTCAGGGCCACAGAATTCATACTCAGGGACAGACAGAATTGTTACTGAGTGCCAGAGAATTGTTACTCAGGGACAGACAGAATTGTTACTGAGTGCCAGAGAATTGTTACTCTCACAGACACAAAATTGTTACTTGCACAGACACAGAATTGTTACTTGCACAGACACACAATTGTTACTGAGTGCCAGAGAATTGTTACTCAGGGACAGACAGAATTGTTACTGAGTGCCAGAGAATTGTTACTCAGGGACAGACAGAATTGTTACTGAGTGCCAGAGAATTGTTACTCAGGGACAGACAGAATTGTTACTGAGTGCCAGAGAATTGTTACTCTCACAGACACAAAATTGTTACTTGCACAGACACAGAATTGTTACTCGCACAGAGACAGAATTGTTACTCAGGGCCACAGAATTCATACTCAGGGACAGACAGAATTGTTACTGAGTGCCAGAGAATTGTTACTCAGGGACAGACAGAATTGTTACTGAGTGCCAGAGAATTGTTACTCTCACAGACACAAAATTGTTACTTGCACAGACACAGAATTGTTACTTGCACAGACACACAATTGTTACTCAGGGCCACAGAATTCATACTCAGGGACAGACAGAATTGTTACTGAGTGCCAGAGAATTCTTACTCAGGGCCACAGAATTCATACTCAGGGACAGACAGAATTGTTACTCAGGGACAGACAGAATTGTTACTGAGTGCCAGAGAATTGTTACTCAGGGACAGACAGAATTGTTACTGAGTGCCAGAGAATTGTTACTCTCACAGACACAAAATTGTTACTTGCACAGACACAGAATTGTTACTTGCACAGACACACAATTGTTACTCAGGGCCACAGAATTCATACTCAGGGACAGACAGAATTGTTACTGAGTGCCAGAGAATTGTTACTCAGGGACACCTAATCGTTGAATTAAATAGTATGTCAGACAACATGCAGAGGAGTGGCAGAGGAGGCAATGTTTTAGGAGCGAGCAGACGTGGCAGCAGAGGAAGGGGTCGAGGCAGCAGTATTCGCAGCCAGAGGCCAGTGCTCCCGGTGTCATCCAGCGGTCGTGTCTCCACCGACAACCCTGCCGTCATTGATTGGTTGGCTCGGTCGTCTTCCTCTTCCCAGGTCACCTCTGACACCTACAGCCAACGGTCGGTGGGTACGTCAGACACAACCGTTAGTTGGCATGGCCCGGGAGCAAGCCCACTGAAATCACGTGTCCTCTACCTGCCCCTGTCCTTTGCTGTTCCCTCACCAAGCGAAGTATCGCATGCTGTGGGCTCAGCCCCACTGTACAGTGAGGAAGAGCTAACAGAGGGCGGTCAGAAACGGGGGGAGACATCAGCCTTTTCAGCAGCCAGGCGAAGAAGTACTGGCGAGGAGAGTGACATAGGGTGCTGGCAGATTACGGACCTCCCATAGCTGCTGCCAGGCCCCTAATCTGCCATGGGCCCCTATATACCGCCTCCTCATGCTGCTGCCAAGTCCAGAGTCTCTCATGGGTCCCTGTACGGCCTCCCATTGCTGCTGTCTCCATCGCCACACTCTGCCATGTGCCACTTTCAGGTCTCCTCACACACTGCTGGTGTGTTGAATTTTTTGACATAGGGTGCTGGCAGATTACGGGCCCCCTATAGCTGCTGCCAGGCCCCTAATCTGCCATGGGCCCCTATATACCGCCTCCTCATGCTGCTGCCAGTTCCAGAGTCTCTCATGGGTCCCTGTACGGCCTCCCATTGCTGCTGTCTCCATCGCCACACTCTGCTGCCATGTGCCACTTTCAGGTCTCTTCACACTGCTGGTGTGTTAAATTTTTTGACATAGGGTGCAGGCAGATTACGGGCCTCACATAGCTGCTGCCAGGCCCCTAATCTGCCATGGGCCCCTATATACCGCCTCCTCATGCTGCTGCCAAGTCTAGAGTCTCTCATGGGTCCCTGTACGGCCTCCCATTGCTGCTGTCTCCATCGCCACACTCTGCTGCCATGTGCCACTTTCAGGTCTCTTCACACTGCTGGTGTGTTAAATTTTTTGACATAGGGTGCAGGCAGATTACGGGCCTCACATAGCTGCTGCCAGGCCCCTAATCTGCCATGGGCCCCTATATACCGCCTCCTCATGCTGCTGCCAAGTCCAGAGTCTGTCATGGTCCCTGTACGGCCTCCCATTGCTGCTGTCTCCATCGCCACACTCTGCTGCCATGTGCCACTTTCAGGTCTCTTCACACTGCTGGTGTGTTAAATTTTTTGACATAGGGTGCAGGCAGATTACGGGCCTCACATAGCTGCTGCCAGGCCCCTAATCTGCCATGGGCCCCTATATACCGCCTCCTCATGCTGCTGCCAAGTCTAGAGTCTCTCATGGGTCCCTGTACGGCCTCCCATTGCTGCTGTCTCCATCGCCACACTCTGCTGCCATGTGCCACTTTCAGGTCTCTTCACACTGCTGGTGTGTTAAATTTTTTGACATAGGGTGCAGGCAGATTACGGGCCTCACATAGCTGCTGCCAGGCCCCTAATCTGCCATGGGCCCCTATATACCGCCTCCTCATGCTGCTGCCAAGTCCAGAGTCTGTCATGGTCCCTGTACGGCCTCCCATTGCTGCTGTCTCCATCGCCACACTCTGCTGCCATGTGCCACTTTCAGGTCTCTTCACACTGCTGGTGTGTTAAATTTTTTGACATAGGGTGCAGGCAGATTACGGGCCTCACATAGCTGCTGCCAGGCCCCTAATCTGCCATGGGCCCCTATATACCGCCTCCTCATGCTGCTGCCAAGTCTAGAGTCTCTCATGGGTCCCTGTACGGCCTCCCATTGCTGCTGTCTCCATCGCCACACTCTGCTGCCATGTGCCACTTTCAGGTCTCTTCACACTGCTGGTGTGTTAAATTTTTTGACATAGGGTGCAGGCAGATTACGGGCCTCACATAGCTGCTGCCAGGCCCCTAATCTGCCATGGGCCCCTATATACCGCCTCCTCATGCTGCTGCCAAGTCTAGAGTCTCTCATGGGTCCCTGTACGGCCTCCCATTGCTGCTGTCTCCATCGCCACACTCTGCTGCCATGTGCCACTTTCAGGTCTCTTCACACTGCTGGTGTGTTTAATTTTTTGACATAGGGTGCAGGCAGATTACGGGCCTCACATAGCTGCTGCCAGGCCCCTAATCTGCCATGGGCCCCTATATACCGCCTCCTCATGCTGCTGCCAAGTCTAGAGTCTCTCATGGGTCCCTGTACGGCCTCCCATTGCTGCTGTCTCCATCGCCACACTCTGCTGCCATGTGCCACTTTCAGGTCTCTTCACACTGCTGGTGTGTTAAATTTTTTGACATAGGGTGCTGGCAGATTACGGGCCTCCTATAGCTGCTGCCAGGCCCCTAATCTGCCATGGGCCCCTATATACCGCCTCCTCATGCTGCTGCCAAGTTCAGAGTCTGTCATGGGTCCCTGTACGGCCTCCCATTGCTGCTGTCTCCATCGCCACACTCTGCTGCCATGTGCCACTTTCAGGTCTCTTCACACTGCTGGTGTGTTAAATTTTTTGACATAGGGTGCAGGCAGATTACGGGCCTCACATAGCTGCTGCCAGGCCCCTAATCTGCCATGGGCCCCTATATACCGCCTCCTCCTGCTGCTGCCAGGTCCAGAGTCTCTCATGGGTCCCTGTACGGCCTCCCATTGCTGCTGTCTCCATCGCCACACTCTGCTGCCATGTGCCACTTTCAGGTCTCTTCACACTGCTGGTGTGTTAAATTTTTTGACATAGGGTGCTGCAAGATAACGGGCCTCACATAGCTGCTGCCAGGCCCCTAATCTGCCATGGGCCCCTATATACCGCCTCCTCATGCTGCTGCCAAGTCCAGAGTCTGTCATGGTCCCTGTACGGCCTCCCATTGCTGCTGTCTCCATCGCCACACTCTGCTGCCATGTGCCACTTTCAGGTCTCTTCACACTGCTGGTGTGTTAAATTTTTTGACATAGGGTGCAGGCAGATTACGGGCCTCACATAGCTGCTGCCAGGCCCCTAATCTGCCATGGGCCCCTATATACCGCCTCCTCATGCTGCTGCCAAGTCCAGAGTCTGTCATGGTCCCTGTACGGCCTCCCATTGCTGCTGTCTCCATCGCCACACTCTGCTGCCATGTGCCACTTTCAGGTCTCTTCACACTGCTGGTGTGTTAAATTTTTTGACATAGGGTGCAGGCAGATTACGGGCCTCACATAGCTGCTGCCAGGCCCCTAATCTGCCATGGGCCCCTATATACCGCCTCCTCATGCTGCTGCCAAGTCCAGAGTCTGTCATGGTCCCTGTACGGCCTCCCATTGCTGCTGTCTCCATCGCCACACTCTGCTGCCATGTGCCACTTTCAGGTCTCTTCACACTGCTGGTGTGTTAAATTTTTTGACATAGGGTGCAGGCAGATTACGGGCCTCACATAGCTGCTGCCAGGCCCCTAATCTGCCATGGGCCCCTATATACCGCCTCCTCATGCTGCTGCCAAGTCCAGAGTCTGTCATGGTCCCTGTACGGCCTCCCATTGCTGCTGTCTCCATCGCCACACTCTGCTGCCATGTGCCACTTTCAGGTCTCTTCACACTGCTGGTGTGTTAAATTTTTTGACATAGGGTGCAGGCAGATTACGGGCCTCACATAGCTGCTGCCAGGCCCCTAATCTGCCATGGGCCCCTATATACCACCTCCTCCTGCTGCTGCCAGGTCCAGAGTCTCTCATGGGTCCCTGTACGGCCTCCCATTGCTGCTGTCTCCATCGCCACACTCTGCTGCCATGTGCCACTTTCAGGTCTCTTCACACTGCTGGTGTGTTAAATTTTTTGACATAGGGTGCTGCAAGATAACGGGCCTCACATAGCTGCTGCCAGGCCCCTAATCTGCCATGGGCCCCTATATACCGCCTCCTCATGCTGCTGCCAAGTCCAGAGTCTGTCATGGTCCCTGTACGGCCTCCCATTGCTGCTGTCTCCATCGCCACACTCTGCTGCCATGTGCCACTTTCAGGTCTCTTCACACTGCTGGTGTGTTAAATTTTTTGACATAGGGTGCTGCAAGATAACGGGCCTCACATAGCTGCTGCCAGGCCCCTAATCAGCCATGGGCCCCTATACCGCCTCCTCCTGCTGCTGCCAGGTCCAGAGTCTCTCATGCCATGTGCCACTTTCAGGTCTCTTCACACTGCTGGTGTGTTAAATTTTTTGACATAGGGTGCAGGCAGATTACGGGCCTCACATAGCTGCTGCCAGGCCCCTAATCTGCCATGGGCCCCTATATACCACCTCCTCCTGCTGCTGCCAGGTCCAGAGTCTCTCATGGGTCCCTGTACGGCCTCCCATTGCTGCTGTCTCCATCGCCACACTCTGCTGCCATGTGCCACTTTCAGGTCTCTTCACACTGCTGGTGTGTAAAATTTTTTGACATAGGGTGCTGCAAGATAACGGGCCTCACATAGCTGCTGCCAGGCCCCTAATCTGCCATGGGCCCCTATATACCGCCTCCTCATGCTGCTGCCAAGTCCAGAGTCTGTCATGGTCCCTGTACGGCCTCCCATTGCTGCTGTCTCCATCGCCACACTCTGCTGCCATGTGCCACTTTCAGGTCTCTTCACACTGCTGGTGTGTTAAATTTTTTGACATAGGGTGCTGCAAGATAACGGGCCTCACATAGCTGCTGCCAGGCCCCTAATCAGCCATGGGCCCCTATACCGCCTCCTCCTGCTGCTGCCAGGTCCAGAGTCTCTCATGCCATGTGCCACTTTCAGGTCTCTTCACACTGCTGGTGTGTTTAATTTTTTGACATAGGGTGCAGGCAGATTACGGGCCTCACATAGCTGCTGCCAGGCCCCTAATCTGCCATGGGCCCCTATATACCGCCTCCTCATGCTGCTGCCAAGTCTAGAGTCTCTCATGGGTCCCTGTACGGCCTCCCATTGCTGCTGTCTCCATCGCCACACTCTGCTGCCATGTGCCACTTTCAGGTCTCTTCACACTGCTGGTGTGTTAAATTTTTTGACATAGGGTGCTGGCAGATTACGGGCCTCCTATAGCTGCTGCCAGGCCCCTAATCTGCCATGGGCCCCTATATACCGCCTCCTCATGCTGCTGCCAAGTTCAGAGTCTGTCATGGGTCCCTGTACGGCCTCCCATTGCTGCTGTCTCCATCGCCACACTCTGCCATGTGCCACTTTCAGGTCTCCTCACACACTGCTGGTGTGTAGAATTTTTTGACATAGGGTGCTGGCAGATTACGGGCCTCCTATAGCTGCTGCCAGGCCCCTAATCTGCCATAGGCCCCTATATACCGCCTCCTCATGCTGCTGCCAAGTCTAGAGTCTCTCATGGGTCCCTGTACGGCCTCCCATTGCTGCTGTCTCCATCGCCACACTCTGCCATGTGCCACTTTCAGGTCTCTTCACACTGCTGGTGTGTTAAATTTTTTGACATAGGGTGCAGGCAGATTACGGGCCTCACATAGCTGCTGGCAGGCCCCTAATCTGCCATGGGCCCCTATATACCGCCTCCTCATGCTGCTGCCAAGTCCAGAGTCTGTCATGGTCCCTGTACGGCCTCCCATTGCTGCTGTCTCCATCGCCACACTCTGCTGCCATGTGCCACTTTCAGGTCTCTTCACACTGCTGGTGTGTTAAATTTTTTGACATAGGGTGCAGGCAGATTACGGGCCTCCCATAGCTGCTGCCAGGCCCCTAATCTGCCATGGGCCCCTATATACCGCCTCCTCATGCTGCTGCCAAGTCCAGAGTCTGTCATGGGTCCCTGTACGGCCTCCCATTGCTGCTGTCTCCATCGCCACACTCTGCCATGTGCCACTTTCAGGTCTCCTCACACACTGCTGGTGTGTTGAATTTTTTGACATAGGGTGCTGGCAGATTACGGGCCTCCTATAGCTGCTGCCAGGCCCCTAATCTGCCATGGGCCCCTATATACCGCCTCCTCATGCTGCTGCCAAGTCCAGAGTCTGTCATGGGTCCCTGTACGGCCTCCCATTGCTGCTGTCTCCATCGCCACACTCTGCCATGTGCCACTTTCATTTCTCCTCACACACTGCTGGTGTGTTGAATTTTTTGACATAGGGTGCTGGCAGATTACGGGCCTCCTATAGCTGCTGCCAGGCCCCTAATCTGCCATGGGCCCCTATATACCGCCTCCTCATGCTGCTGCCAAGTTCAGAGTCTGTCATGGGTCCCTGTACGGCCTCCCATTGCTGCTGTCTCCATCGCCACACTCTGCTGCCATGTGCCACTTTCAGGTCTCCTCACACTGCTGGTGTGTTGAATTTTTTGACATAGGGTGCTGGCAGATTACGGGCCTCCTATAGCTGCTGCCAGGCCCCTAATCTGCCATAAGCCCCTATATACCGCCTCCTCATGCTGCTGCCAAGTCCAGAGTCTGTCATGGGTCCCTGTACGGCCTCCCATTGCTGCTGTCTCCATCGCCACACTCTGCCATGTGCCACTTTCAGGTCTCCTCACACACTGCTGGTGTGTTGAATTTTTTGACATAGGGTGCTGGCAGATTACGGGCCTCCTATAGCTGCTGCCAGGCCCCTAATCTGCCGTAGGCCCCTATATACCGCCTCCTCATGCTGCTGCCAGGTCCAGAGTCTCTCATGGGTCCCTGTACGGCCTCCCATTGCTGCTGTCTCCATCGCCACACTCTGCCATGTGCCACTTTCAGGTCTCCTCACACTGCTGGTGTGTTCCATTTTTTGTCATAGGGTGCTGGCAGATTATGGGCCTCCCATAACTGCTGCCAGGCCCCTAATCTGCCATGGGCCCCTATACCGACTCCTCATGCTGTGACGTTGCAACAAGGTGGAATTCAACCCTACATATGTTAGACCGCCTTTACGAACAGCAAAAGGCCATCACAGATTTCCTGATGTTAAAAGCAGATAAAGGTACTCCCTGTGTAACTTAGATGTCAGCCATTGGCAGCTCATGCGTGACACCTGCGCTTGCTCAGGCCCTTTGAGGAGGCCACGCTATTCGTGAGTCGGCAGGACTATGGGATGAACGACGTCATTCCTCTGTTGCACGTCCTGGAACAAATGCTGTTAACAATGGCTGGTCAGGGTGCGGTAGACGTGGCGCACAGATCTCAACGCCACATGGCCCCTGTGGGGGCAGGACTGGAAGAAGAGGAGGAGGTAGAGGAGGACATTGGTGCTCAGGAATTATTGAGTGAAATGGGTGGTTTTTCCACTCAGCGGACAGGAGTGGAGGAGCAGGAGCATCTGGTAGAGGAGGAGGAAGAGGAGACAGAGGACCTAGACGCACCGTGGCAGTATGCTGTGGAGATGGAGGCAGGGAGTCCCTCGCATTCCTTGGCACAAATGGCCCATAGCATGCTCGGTTGCTTGCGTAGCGACAGCCGAATAATAACCATCAGACAGAGGGATGACTTTTGGCTGTCCACCTTGTTGGACCCTCGCTACCGTTCAAAAATGGTGGCCTTTTTCACACCTGCTGAGAGGGAGGCCAAAATAACGTACTATAAAAAACACCTATGTAGTCAGCTGGTCTCTGCCTGTCTGCGCCAACGTCCATCCTCAGACACTGTGGGCCCTGTGCGCTCGTGTTCCGCTGCCATGGCAGCAGGGGAGGGGTGGGGTGGTAGGAGCAGTGGCAGCTCCACCAGCAGCGGCTGCCTCAGTCTGCAGTCGATGATGAGTAGCTTTCTTCACCAGCGCAGTGAGGAAACTACTAACCAGCCGCAGCAGCAGCAGCAGCATCAGGTGGACCTGGAGCAGGACCTCAAACAACAGGCTTAGGCCTACTTGGACAGCACCCTGCCAACCGAGGTAGACAATCCCCTTGACTACTGGGCAACGAAACTTGACCTTTGGCCCCAACTAGCTGAATTTGCCCTTGAAAGGCTGTCATGCCCGGCCAGTAGCGTGGCATCGGAGCGCGTGTTTAGTGCGGCAGGAGGTATTGCAACTCCGCGGAGGACACGACTGTCCACCCAAAGTGTGGAGAGACTGACGTTTGTGAAAATGAATCAGGCGTGGATTAGTCTGGATTTCAAACCACCAGTTCCTGACACAACTGACTAAATCCGCCATGAATCATGCCCCAAACATGTGCCACTTTCAGGTCTCCTCACACTGCTGGTGTGTTCCATTTTTTGTCATAGGGTGCTGGCAGATTACGGGCCTCCCATAGCTGCTGCCAGGCCCCTAATCTGCCATGGGCCCCTATACCGCCTCCTCATGCTGCTGCCAAGTCCAGAGTCTCTCATGGGTCCCTGTACGGCCTCCCATTGCTGCTGCCTCCATCGCCACACTCTGCCATGTGCCACTTTCAGGTCTCCTCACACTGCTGGTGTGTTCCATTTTTTGTCATAGGGTGCTGGCAGATTACGGGCCTCCCATAGCTGCTGCCAGGCCCCTAATCTGCCATGGGCCCCTATACCGCCTCCTCATGCTGCTGCCAGGTCCAGAGTCTCTCATGGGTCCCTGTACGGCCTCCCATTGCTGCTGTCTCCATCGCCACACTCTGCCATGTGCCACTTTCAGGTCTCCTCACACTGCTGGTGGGTTCCATTTTTTGTCATAGGGTGCTGGCAGATTACGGGCCTCCCATAGCTGCTGCCAGGCCCGTAATCTGCCATGGGCCCCCGTACCGACTCCTCATGCTGCTGCCAGGCCCGTAATCTGTCATGGGCCACTGTTGTCGCTTGTTGGCATATTCCGCTCGTTCAGATGCTCCTTCTCCTGCTACTCCTCTTCACGGATTCCGTCAGCAGTCTTTCTTGGAATCCGTTTCCAAGAGACAACAGTTTGCGAGCACGCACCCGACGGTGCAGAAGCTGAACGTCCTCCTGTCCAAGTTGCTGCTGCCAGGCTCGTAATCTGTCATGCGCCCCTGTACCGCCTCCTCATGCTGCTGCCAGGTCCAGAGTGTGTCATGGGCCCCCGTACCGACTCCTCATGCTGCTGCCAGGCCCGTAATCTGTCATGGGCCCCTGTACCGCCTCCCCATGCTGCTGCCAGGTCCAGAGTGTGTCATGGGTCCCTGTACGGCCTCCCATTGCTGCTGCCAGGCCCGTAATCTGCCATGGGCCCCTGTACCGACTCCTCATGCTGCTGCCAGGCCCGTAATCTGTCATGGGCCCCTGTACCGCCTCCTCATGCTGCTGCCAGGTCCAGAGTGTGTCATGGGTCCCTGTACGGCCTCCCATTGCTGCTGTCTCTATCGCCACACTCTGCCATGTGCCACTTTCAGGTCTCCTCACACTGCTGGTGGTTTCCATTTTTGTCATAGGGTGCTGTATGGCCTCCCATTGCTGCTGCCTCCACCGCCACACTGTGGCTCCACACTCTGGTTTTGGCCCCGTGACTGCCCAAATGAGTGAAGTGTGCGGTGATTCTAAGATCGACGGCACTCATCTGCATGTCATACTGACTGACAGTATTATTTCTCTTCCCCAGCAGACTCCAAGGGCATTTAAATTAAAGGTACAGTGTTCTGCACTAATATTAAGTCTCTCTGAAGCCTAGAAACACCCTTTTTTAAGTTAAATTCACAGCGAATTTATTCGACTCGAATCGAATATTGTCCACGAATTCGCCGAATCAGTCGAATCGAATTTTTCATTTCTTCGCTCATCTCTAGTTATGACCGAAATGAGAAAATATTGTTTTTAAAAAAAAAAAAAAAAATTTCTTCAAAAATTCTTTTGTTTATAGCGCCAAAAATAAAAAGTGCACAGGTGATCAAATACCACCAAAAGAAAGCTCTATTTGTGTGAATAAAAGGACTAGCACAGCGCTGTATAGCAAAAAAATGGTGTAAATTTCAATATCTATACCATAGTTTGTAGACGTTATAACTGTCACACAAAGCAATCAATATATACTTATTGGGATTTTTTTTACCAAAAACATGTAGCAGAATACATTTTGGCCTAAATTTATAACTAACTTTGAGTTTACTATATATTTTTTATAGCTGAAAATAAAAATTGTTTTTCTTCAAAATTATTGGTCTTTTTTTTTTATAGCGTGAAAAATAAAAAGCGCACAGGTGATCAAATATCACCGAAAGACTTCTCTATTTGTGTGAAAAAAAGGACGTAAATTTCATTTGGGTGCAGCATTGTATGACCGTGCAATTATCAGTTGAATTAGTGCAGCACCGAGTAGCAAAAAGAGGCCTGGGGGTAAATCCTCAGGAGTGCAAGTGGTTAAGGAGCGGGACCGCTCTGTAAGGACAACCAATCGCTCATTCAGCTGTTAGCGGGGTTCCCCTGCTGACAGCTGAAGTGTAAACAAAAGAGTTGCCGGCAGGTTTCAGTAATTTGTATCCACAAGTACAAAATAAAAAAGTATGAGTACTCGCTGTAAAAATAATGTTACCTGTGCATCCCTGATTGTAAGCTGCAAAAATAATACATTTTTGGGGTTTATTACCACTTTAATATTCCTGGGGCCCCATTATATCAATTTTAAGAATTCTATTGTTTGTACATAGTAGATTGCAAGCAATGTATTGAAAGTGATAATGTACCTTTTTATTTTTGCTGTGTTCCCAGATTTTATTCTTGTCTAGACCTATAAAAAAAAATATATAATCTTTAACTTATTCAAAGAACTAATAAGACTTCATCTTGAACATGCAGTTTAATTTTAGGCACCAGTTCCCGAAAAGGATATAGTGCAAAAGAAAGGGGGGGGGGGTCTTTGCATCTGGAGGAAAAGTTTTAAACTTGACATCTGGAAAAGGTTCCTCACAGTTAGAACTATGAAAATGTTTAATAGACTTCTTCCACAGGAGCTGGTTCTAGCCAAATCAGTAAACTTCTAAACAACTTTTTAAAAATGAAAATTTGGAATGTTGATCAAATGTGTCCAATTACCTTTGTGAATCAGGAAAGATCTGTTATTGTGTTAGAGCAAATCGGACCTTGCTTTAACAGGATCTTTAGCATTCCTCTGGCTCAACCTTGAGTGTAGGGTTCTGAGAATGCAAGTTGTTTGTATTGATTCCTTAAAGAGAGCCTTAAAGAGACAGGACTCCATTGTGGAATAAAATGGCGGAGCTTGTAAAACTGCTTTTGTTGGCAAATACTAATCAGCAACTGCAAGAGGCAAATCACTTAACTGCCTGACCGATACAACAGTTGACTGAAGACCACCATCTCCTTAGAAGGACAACAGCAAGTAAACCTGTCTCTACAGCAATGATGACCGGCACTGGCAAAAAAATGTTTTGTTTTCCCAGGATCCCAGTGATACCCTATTTGCTCCCCGAAGGAAAGCTAATCTGCGAAATTAATTACAGGTTAGTCAAGTTGAAAAAAACAATCTCGTTCAGCCTATACCATTATGTCCATATACAGAGCCACATACCCACAGTTGATCCAGAGAAAGGCAAAAAACCCTGATAAAGCATGCTCCAATTTGCTCCTTAAGGGGGAAAAAAATTATTTCTGATCCCTTGAAGTGGTATTAAACCCAAAAAGCAAACTTATTTTATTGCACTTTGCCAGTTTCCTAAATGTGATGGTTGCATTAGTTTTCTTTTTCAGGCTTTCTTACCTTTATTTTCACCTGGTGATCTGGCCAGTAAGTTTTTTTTTTTTTTCTTTTTTTTCAAGAGAACACGCTGTCATGCAAATTTAGCAGTTATAGGGATGAGACAAATAATTTACCAATGACAGGGGTGCTTACAATGATCAGTTGTTATTTCTTCATGTAAAACCTTTATACCAAAAGAAAAAAACTGTTGCTGTAACTGCTTGTGTAACTGTAGTGTTATCTGGAGTTTAGATTCAATTTGTTAGTACATCTAACACTCCCCTCCCCCAGACTGACAATGCTGCTGTCCAAATGTGCCCCTGCACTCCTTCATCCATAGTGGAGGCACTTTAATACAGGATGTGTGTTACTGACCAGATCACCAGGTGAAAATAGAGGAAAAAAGCCTAAAAAAGAAAATGAATGCAGCCACCACATCTATTGATTGCTAAGCTGAAATATATAACATTTTTCACTTGGGTTTAATACCACTTTAAGGCAAACTCAAAATCATTGCCACAGCAGTGGCCTGGAATGGGGCTGTGTATACCATCTGCACTCTTCAACCAAACAATTGCAAGCAGTCTGCGATTGAGGTAACCTGCAATTCACACATTGTTAAGTTGGTCATAGATGGATCGAATCTCAGCCGGTTCTGCAAGAACAGATCAAGATTCGATCCATCTGTTGGTATGCTAATTGTACCCAAGTCAACCAATCGATTGACTTTGGTACAACCAGCATGTCGGATTTTTAGCATGTGATTATTACCAGAGGCTATATCCACTGTCAGGGCTCTGGGTATGACCAGAGGTGTGTGGACTGACACGGAAACGCAGGCTTCAGGTATAGAGTAAAACAAGACAATTTATTAAAAGACTAAACAACACAAACGCAGTGCAAGGTAAACATAACACAGTGCAAACAACCCAACCTCTAACAGATAACCATATATACAAATCAAACGTAGTCGGGCAGGCCGGGTCGGTAGCAAACGGACAAACAGGGTACCAGGAGCGAGCGGAAGAGTGGTCAGGAATAGGCGAGGTCAGGACAGGCGCAGTTTGTTCAGAGTCAGGATCAAGGCAGGAAGCAGACAG
Organism: Staurois parvus; assembly: GCF_062004578.1. Classification (NCBI taxonomy): domain Eukaryota; kingdom Metazoa; phylum Chordata; class Amphibia; order Anura; family Ranidae; genus Staurois; species Staurois parvus. The sequence goes on from NW_028318305.1 coordinate 215,672, forward strand.
GATGCAGATACAGGGGCTCATGGGAAACATACACCAAGGCACTGATCACAGGCCTGGTACTGCTTAAATACACCTCCTGCAATCAGCCTCAGGTGATGGCCTGATTGCAGGAGTGAGATTCTGGCTGCTGAGAGCACCCGTTGGCCAGCCTTGGTACTGCAGCCCACAAGGCAGGTGAGTCCCACCACCATTGGCGAGTCCATTTCTGACATCCACTAGCAAAAATCATTGTGTTCCCTCAGAAGGGACAGCTCCCCATGCAGCCCCTCCCGCCAGGAGAACACAATAGCTCCGCGGGAAGGATTCCCCCATCAATGCTGATTGTGTTGATGGGGGAATCGAGTAATTTTGTTTTCTGCAACCATGGGAAAATCACATAATCTATGGCTTGTCTCGCTCTTGCTAATTACCAGAAAATAAACCTGTTGTGTGAAGAGATTGTGTACCAAACAGTTTGCAATAGGGAGTGTTTGGTTTTTCAACACCATTCCTAGCACAAAATGACTTTTACTTTATCAATATATATGAGGCTGTTGCCGTATATTGTTTTCAAAGATTCTAGCTAAACTAATTTTGTTTATCAGTTTACCCATTTGACACCCGGCCAATAGCCGTATGGCGTCCGTAAAAATGCACTAGCTTTCCGGGAGACCGCCATTTGGCGTACTCCCGCACATGCGCAGTTCGCGCGCTTGCAGCCATGTACCTCGGACACGGGCGATGACAGATCTGAGTATCGGCCCCGTTGCCCGTACCATGTGACCTGCTGTGACCAATCACAGCAGGTCACATGACAGTTGTATACAATGGATGGCTTCATTCATGCCATCCATTGTATACTAGTGTCTAGCTGTGAATGGTCACAGCTAATCACATGCACATGTCATGTGATTAGCTGTGGCCAAATTACAGCTAAGCACAAAAAAAAAAAACTAAACCCTGAATGAATCGATGTCATTCAGGTAAATGCTTGATTATAGCAAAGTAATTCTTTGCTATAAGCAAATTGTGTAAAAAAATAAATAAATACTGATCACTTCCCCTTCGCTCTGATGAAGTGTATGGACACGATACGCTTCAGGGAAGTGCCCCATACTATTGTACATGTACCACAAGGCCAGCTGTTGAAATGCGGCCTAGCTACAGTTCTGAAAACCAACGTAAGTTGTTTTTATATTTACTATTGATGTTACCCCTGAATAAAGACGTTATTACACTATTTGAGGCCTTCTCTGCGGGCTCTTTATTCCTTTGGGAGCCTGTGTTTTGAAGGTGCTTTGCTGTGGCTGGGAGCTGTGTATGAAAAAAAACCCTCTGGTGGTTGTGACTGACATCTCTGGAGCCTGGATGTTTCACTCAGATGGATGACACCTAGTGGTTACTACACTGATGACACCACTTCTTTCCAGTACTATACATCCTGAGCACCAGGAGCAGGTCTTAAAAGTTCCATGCGCATTACTTTGCGCTATCTGGTTAGTGCAATGTTTGTCTTTTTCCACCACCACGAAAGCCACAAGCCTATGTTATATGACATATTGTGACTATGTGCACATATCACCATAATCATCTCAGCTCATAGAGACTAAGCACTTTATAGAGTTTATATTGGTTCTGTTTTTTCTGACTTTATTGGGGTTTTATTACCCATTCTCACTATCACGAAACTTACTGATGTATTTTATTACGCACTGTTTGGACTTTATGCACACATTTTGGATTCATTCCGGTTTCATTAATATTCAGTGTGTTTTATTGTGATTCTAAAGTATTTTTATGTTTTTTATGCTATTAGCGCTGCATTTTTATTTTTTATTTACTGTCAGTACTTCAGGATTGATCAATATTCAGATCTATACCATAGTTTGTGAACTCTATAACTTTCCTACAAACTAAAAAATACATCCTAATTTGGGTTATTTTCACCAAAGACATGTAATAGAATACATCTCGGCCTAAATTCATGAAGAACAATTATTTATTTGCAAACTTGTATAACAAACAAAGAAAAACATGTTTTTTTTTCAAAATTTTCTGTCTTTTTTTGTTAATTTAGCTAAAAATAAAAACCCTGGCGATGATTAAATACCACCAAAAGAAAGCTCTAGTTGTGTGAAGAAAATGATAAAATTTTAGTTTGGGTACAGTGTTGCATGACCGCGCAATTGTCATTGTCAATTGTCATTCAAAGTGAGTGCTGACACCTGAAAAATGGCCTGGGCAGAAAGGTGTAAAATTGCCCAGTATTGAATTGGTTAATTCATTAAGAAGGGCAATTTCTTTTCCATATTGGTTCTGGTGCCATTGTTTACTTTTAAGTTTCATATAAGAGTATGATAATTAAGTGTTCATGGCAAGACCACTTACTGTTATCTCACATGTATATTCTTATTATTATAGCCAAATTTACCACCCTAACTCCTCCCACAGTTTTTACACTACATAGACAGTAATATACCGAACCGTGCGGATTGTTCCCGATTGGTGTGCTATTACTTTGTGGAACATTTCGACGAATGGTTCATGAAATATCTGCGTTTTTGTGGTGAAATTGGTCCCATAGGAATGAATGGCAGAATGTTCAAAACTAGAGTGGGAGCTGACAAAAGCTAGAGTGTGAGCTGAAAAATCAGGACATGATTTCTAAACTGCCATCACTCCCTAATTTTCAAGCCCACCTACACAAATCTTATATAAAAACGTTCAGCTATCCCTGCTGTCACTAGAAATATCCACAGCTAAGCCATAGTCCTGAAAGTTTTCACAATCTGACCATTTGTTTGCAACTCATGCTGCCCATTGACATTCATTGAAACTCCACTGTAGCCACCTCAAATTTGAAGGGCAATTTCTAAACTGCGACTGTGCCTTCATTTTTAATATTTCAGAGACATACTATGCATCAAAATGTAGGTCTGGGTCTTATGATTCTCACAATATAAAGCTCTTCGCTGTAGGATTTATAGTTTTTAAAACTACGACGCCAGTGAAGTGAGCAATTTGGAGCAGTTTGTTTTTAACCGCTCTTCTCTGCCCTATTTGAAATCTAATTTTGAATTCGTGACAGTTTGGCCGGCTTCTGGTTAAAGGTTTGGAAATAAGTTTTCTACAGTAGAGAGTATTTGAGGTGATAATGCTGCTAATGTTTTTATAAATGTATGTTTTAATGTATCTGTGAAGCACTTTGGGCAACAACATTGCAATTAAATGTGCTATATAAATAATTGAAAGTTGAAATGCATTTCTCACTCTATCAAACTTGCCATGTGCACTTTTTAAATTTGATCAATCAATTGGTTAGTGTAATGTTTACTATCTTTACTCACTCCAAACACTCCACACAGTTACTCTGCCCACTCCATAAAGTTACTCTGCCCAGTCCAACCTTTTCACAGTTACTCCAGCCACTCCAACCACACAACAGTTACTCAAGCCACTCCGCCCAGTTACTCCGCCCACTCCAGTTGTAGACTACTGGTGGAGGCAAGAACACTTCACACAATTTCCCCAGAAATTGTAGATTTTCTAGTTTAACCTGTTAGTGTTAAAACCATTTCTTTCCTATTGTTATTATATTTTGACTTTGTTAGTGGGAGTTGCCTCAATTTAAGCAGCTTCCAGTGTTTTGTTTTCCTGTTATCTGTCAGCCCCAAAATAGGTTCTGTAGATGCAATAAATTTTTGAACTCTGTTCAAAACAAAACAAAAAAAATCTAATAAAATTGGTTGAATTTAGCATCCCCCTTATATTGCCCATGATAAATGTATATTCTTTGTTTTGTTTCATATTTTTTTACAAACGAATATATTTCATGACCTTTGTATGACACATTTTTTTGTTGGCAATTATAGGTAAACAAATTAGAACAAAGTTGTCTCAAGCCTTTAATCATTGGCTTAATGTGCCAGAAGACAAAACACAGGTATTTTCTTTTTCTCCAATTATGTAATGTTCTGATTTATTTTCCTTTATATGAAAGCAAAACATGAGGTTGTCATTAAAAGGTCATTATGGGGTTTTATTTAATTTAAAACTGTTTGTAAAATTTTCAGGAATGTATTAAATCAAATATAGGAAACTATTTTATTCTAAAAAAATGATAAATATATTTTCTAAACGTAAATTACATTGCACAGATAACCTCAAGCCTTTGCTTTGTACTGCATATAGATATGCATATAGAGAACTATACCCCTGTAACGGAAGCGTAGGCAGGACAGAGCACACGGAGAAGATGGGGAACACACAAAACTTTATTGAAGCAACAAAATGACAGACACTCAATGGGGAAATGGCAGGGAGGGTGATGTGTGCGCAAACCAGGGACGATTCCAGGCACGGGGGGTCTTCGGCGACAGGCAAGCAATCTCCCCCCTAGGCTTGGGGCCTCAGCCGAGCTCCCTCCGTGACTGGACAGCGGATTGGAGACGTGGGCAACCTACCCCTGGGCAGGGGTCTCGAGCAACAGGCGGCAACCTACCACTGGGCAGGGGCCTCGGGCAACAGGCGGCAATCTACCCCTGGGCAGGGACCTCGGGCAACAGGCGGCAACCTACCACTGGGCAGGGACCTTGGGCAACAGGCGGCAATCTACCCCTGGGCAGGGACCTCGGGCAACAGGCGGCAACCTACCACTGGGCAAGGGCCTCGGGCAACAGGCGGCAATCTACCCCTGGGCAGGGACCTCAGGCAACAGGCGGCAATCTACCCCTGGGCAGGGGTCTTGGGCAACAGGCGACAACCTACCACTGGGCAGTGGCCTCGGGGACTCAACGGGACTTTAGCTGGGAAGTCTGGCCTCAGCACAGCTCTCACCCAGCTTTCTAGGGACATTGGGTTCACGGGGACTCAACGGGTAGCGATGGCTCAAGCACTCAGGGGTACCACAGGTAGCTATATTCCAGGCACGCTATGGGGCGGTTCAAGTAAGGGTAGTCTAGGCGTGTAGTAGGGCAGTGCATAACACAGGCGGTTTTTTCCCAACAGGGACAGTTCAGGACACGGGTGGTCAGTGCACAAACAGTGTGGCAGTTTGGAACACGGGTGGTCGGTGCACACAGCGGGGACAGTTCAGGACACGAGTGATCAGTGCACACACCGGGGACAGTTCAGAACACGGGTGGTCAGTGCACACAGCAGGCACAGTTCAGGACACAGGTGGTCAGTGCACACAGCGGGGCAGTTCGGAACACGGGTGGTCGGTGCACACAGTGGGGATAGTTCAGAACACGGGTGGTCGGTGCACACGGTGGGGATAGTTCAGGACACGAGTGGTCGGTGCACACACCGGGGACAGTTCAGAACACGGGTGATCGGTGCACACAGCAGACACAGTTCAGGACACAGGTGGTCAGTGCACACAGCGGGGACAGTTCAGGACACGGGTGGTCGGTGCACACAGCGGGGACAGTTTAGAACATGGGTGGTCGGTGCACACATCAGGCACAATTCAGGACACAGGTGGTCGGTGCACGCATCAGGCACAATTCAGGACACAGGTGGTCAGTGCGCACAACAGGGACAGTTCAGGACACAGGTGGTCAGTGCGCACAACAGAGACAGTTCAGGACACTCACGGTAAGCAGCTTGCAGACCCTCAGCGGCAGGCGGCTCCAGACAGGGACGACCAGCAGTCAGCGTTCCAGGGACAACCAGCGATCAGCAGACAGCAGCAGCTCCCAGGGCACTCGGCAGCAGACAACCTCCAGGGACACGCAGCCACGGATAGTGTGCAGGGTCCCCCAGCAGTAGCTCCCAGGGCACTCAGCAGCAGACAGGGTGCAAGGGTGCTCAGTAGACAGGCTTACAGTGTCTGGCAGGGTCTCAGCTGTGGGGTCTGACCTTTGAGGAGAAGGCTCATGTTGAGCTGTGGAGACTCCCAACCCTGGGGTATTGCAGAGGGCTACAGTCCTGACCTTTTGGGGGTCTGCAGAGTGCGCAGGGGGGATGGCTAGGGAGGCTCGGCCCCCCTCACCCAAGCCTCCCAGCATCTTTCCGGGAGCAAGATGATTCCAGCAGCATGGACAGGAACAGAGAGAGAGGGCTGCTTTCTGTGCAAGACTTTTGAAAACCAAGTGGGATGCGGCTAGGTTGCCTCGGCAACGGCCGGCCCAGCATTGTCCATGGAAGCTCCCCGGACATCGGAATGTGCAAAGGGGGAATGGAGGGATATGGCGGGGGATGGGAGAGGCACTGGCAGTCCGTGACAACTCCTCCCCCTTCCATTTTACAAGTGCCGGCAAGGGGACCTCAACAGGTCTCCTTGGAGGCACTTGTGGGGTGCTATCGCTCTCCATCTTCTTCCGCGCTCTGGTCCTCCACCGCTGCCACCAGTTTAACGGAAGCGTAGGCAGGACAGAGCACACGGAGAAGATGGGGAACACACAAAACTTTATTGAAGCAACAAAATGACAGACACTTAATGGGGAAATGGCAGGGAGGGTGATGTGTGCGCAAACCAGGGACGATTCCAGGCATGGGGGGTCTTCGACAGGCAGGCAATCTCCCCCCTAGGCTTGGGGCCTCAGCCGAGCTCCCTCTGTGACTGGACAGCGGATTGGAGACTCGGGCAACAGGCGGGCAACCTACCCCTGGGCAGGGGTCTCGAGCAACAGGCGCGAAACCTACCAATGGGCAGGGGCCTCGGGCAACAGGCGGCAATCTACCCCTGGGCAGGGACCTCGGGCAACAGGCGGCAACCTACCACTGGGCAGGGACCTCGGGCAACAGGCGGCAACCTACCCCTGAGCAGGGACCTCGGGCAACAGGCGGCAATCTACCCCTGGGCAGGGACCTCTGGCAACAGGCGGCAATCTACCCCTGTCCAGGGGTCTCGAGCAACAGGCGGCAACCTACCACTGGGCAGGGGCCTCGGGCAACAGGCGGGAATCTACCCCTGGGCAGGGACCTCGGGAAACAGGTGGCAATCTACCCCTGGGCAGGGACCTCGGGCAACAGGCGGCAATCTACCCCTGGGCAGGGGTCTCGGGCAACAGGCGACAACCTACCACTGGGCAGGGGCCTCGGGGACTCAACGGGACTTTAGCTGTGAAGTCTGGCCTCAGCACAGCTCCCACCCAGCTTTCTAGGGACATTGGGTTCATGGGGACTCAACGCGTAGCGATGGCCCAAGCACTCAGGGTCACCACAGGTAGCTATACTCCGGGCACGCTATGGGGCGGTTCAAGTAAGGGTACTCTAGGCGTGTAGTAGGGCAGTGCATAACCCAGGCGGTCTGTGCGCACAACAGGGACAGTTCAGGACACGGGTGGTCAGTGCACACAGCGGGGCAGTTCGAAACACGGGTGGTCGGTGCACAAAGCGGGGACAGTTCAGGACACGAGTGGTCGGTGCACACACCGGGGACAGTTCAGAACACAGGTGGTCAGTGCACACAGCAGGCACAGTTCAGGACACAGGTGGTCAGTGCACACAGCGGGGCAGTTCGGAACACGGGTGGTAGGTGCACACAGCGGGGATAGTTCAGGACACGAGTGGTCGGTGCACACATTGGGGACAGTTCAGAACACGGGTGATCGGTGCACACAGCAGACACAGTTCAGGACACAGGTGGTCAGTGCGCACAACAGGGACAGTTCAGGACACGGGTGGTCGGTGCACTCAGCGGGGACAGTTCAGAACATGGGTGGTCGGTGCACACAGCGAGGACAGTTCAGAACACGGGTGGTCGGTGCACACAGCAGGCACAGTTCAGGACACATGTGGTCAGTGCACACATTGGGGACAGTTCAGGACACAGGTGGTCAGTGCGCACAACAGGGACAATTCAGGACACCGGTGGTCGGTGCACACAGCGGGGACAGTTCAGAACACGGGTGGTCGGTGCACACAGCGGGGACAGTTCAGAACATGGGTGGTCGGTGCACACAGCAGGGACAGTTCAGAACACGGGTGGTCGGTGTACACAGCAGGCACAGTTCAGGACACAGGTGGTCAGTGCACACAACAGGGATAGTTCAGGACACAGGTGGTCAGTGCGCACAACAGGGACAGTTCAGGACACTCACAGTAAGCAGCTTGCAGACCCTCAGCGGCAGGTGGCTCCAGACAGGGACGACCAGCAGTCGGCGTTCCAGGGACAACCAGTGATCAGCAGACAGCAGCAGCTCCCAGGGCACTCGGCAGCAGACAACCTCCAGGGACACGCAGCCACGGATAGTGTGCAGGGTCCCTCAGCAGTAGCTCCCAGGGCACTCAGCAGCAGACAGGGTGCAAGGGTACTCAGTAGACAGGCTTACAGGGTCTGGCAGGGTCTCAGCTGTGGGGTCTGACCTTTGAGGAGAAGGCTCATGCAGAGCTGTGGAGACTCCCAACCCTGGGGTATTGCAGAGGGCTACAGTCCTGACCTTTTGGGGGTCTGCAGAGTGCGCAGGGGGGATGGCTGGGGAGGCTCGGTCCCCCTCACCTGAGCCTCTCAGAGAGAGAGGTCTGCTTCCTGTGCGAGACTTTTGAAAATCAAGTGGGACGCGGCTAGGTTGCCTCGGCAACGGCCGGCCCAGCATTGTCCATGGAAGCTCCCCGGACATCAGAACGTGCAAAGGGGGAAGGGAAGGGAGGGGTGGAGAGATATGGCGGGGGATGGGAGAGGCACTGGCAGTCCGTGACAACCCCTATTTCACGTTCCTCCTATATATAATTCAGTTAATCCCCAATGTACAAAATATATTAACAGCTATATCTATAAATAAATTAATAAAAAAGTAGCTGTTCATTCAGAAATCTATTGAGCCGATAGTTTACCATATTCTCTTGCTTCTGGACTGTTAATTAACATTGTTCCCTCTATCTCTATGGACTACAAGCCAGTCCCCCCTTCCCCCCATCCCAGTTGGGAAAGAGGGCGAGTCGTTATGTAGTCCTAGCACAATCCCTGTAAAAGGATTCAACATAATAAAAAATGTAAAACAGAAAACTAATACAGCCACTACATCTATAAGACATGCATGGTGCAGTCCTGTCATATTTCTTGGGAGGAGGGGTTAGATATGCTTTAAATAAGCAAAAATAGGCATGCATTATATCATACAGCAACAATTGTAAAATAATAATAATGCTGAAATGCTTTTCTTCCCTTTGCTTTTATTGCTCTCCTTCACAAATTCAGCCCTTGACCGTTAATTTTAATGTCCTCAGCAGAGCTAAAGACCTCAATAATCATAATTTAGTAAGTTTCTTCATTTTAATTGCCGATCTCCCATGGATTTCCCACAGCGTTCATGAGGTCCAACTGTGGAGTCAACCATGGTTACAGGCTTTCCCATTGGTGTCAGGGCTGCATAGGGGTTAACTCCTCTTCGGGCATTTGGATGGCACAAGGATTGTACGTTTATTACCCAAAACAGCCATAGACATGAAGAAGAGGACTCATTGGTTGTGTTCTACAGCCATGCCAAGGATGATCTTGTTTATCTGTATAAGGTTTAAAGAACTTACTCAGAGCCTTGCTGCTACATTTATAGTTTTATGTTCTTGACTACTAGATATTGCAGGTTTCTAGGGTACCTCACCTCCGTATATAAACTTATAATGGTTAAGGCTATCATTTGAACTGTATTTATGTTACCTTTGTAATGGCTTTCCTTGGCAAATTTTATATCTGCATATGGTTGTCAGTAGGTTTTTTCTCCATCAATTTCATCAATACAATCCCTTCCTCCCCAATACTGCCAATTACCCCCATCTAGGGAAACCCTGGGTTTTGGCTTGCCCTTTCCAGGGATACTGTTTTTTTTTAATGTTTTTTTTTTTTACTGGTTTCTTACAACCTCCTAAAAGAGTTAGCCCTTTTTAGGGTATTCCCAACCCTACTTTTTTCTTCTACAGGTTCGCCCCGCCCTTTTTTCTTTTTTTTTCTTGCTTTCCTTTTTTTACACAGGTGGTTCTAGTTTTGGACAGACTTCAGCCAGAGAGGGTAGCATCCCTCAACAACCCACTGTTCTCCTCCTATTCAGAGTTCAGTTATAGAGGGCACTACTACTGTCTATACAACTTAAGAGAAGCCAAGAGTTCTATACAGGATTGTTCTGTGAGACGTTTCTATGAATTCTTACACCCAAACTGGCACACACAGCTGTTGGTGCAGCAGTGTATAGTAACCAATCATTTTCTAGGTTTTATTGTTAAAACTTAATTCAACAAGCTGAAGTTAGAAGCTAATTGGTTACTAAGCACAGCTGCGCCTGATTCTGTGTTCACCTGTTTTAGTAAATCTCTGCCATAATGTCCAGGGTTTAAACACACCAAAAAAATGGGCACTTACCAATCTCAAGAAGCACAAAATTCAGGTAGTATTTCTTCAGGGAACTAACTGTAATATTACTCTGACGACGGACAGATACTTCACATCAGCGTTACATGCAGACTCTCCAGACAAAACACAGGTGGGTGGCACTGGTGGGCACAGGTGGGTGCACTGCTGGGCACAGGTGGGTGCACTGCTGGACACAGGTGGGCGGAACTGGTGGGTGGCACTGCTGGGCACTGATCATCAGGGCACCGATCCCTGCTCTGACAACTGCCGGTTCTCGGCAGTACTTTCCTCGCGCTCTGACAGTGTGAGGAAAGTGCAGCCAAGAACCGGCAATTGCATTACCCGGTGATCAGCGTGTCATTGGACACAGCTGATCACGTGGTAAAAGGCCGCTGTGATTGGCCTTTTACCACAGCACGTGATCAGCTGTGTCCGTAGGACACAGCGATCACGGAGATCGCTGGGTGCACGCCACCGGGGGGGGCGCAGGAGGGTGTGTTGGAAGGACGTCACATGACGCCCTCCAAGAACTGGCCGGCCGTAGTGTAGCCGTCATTTGGCTATCTGCGGTTTGCAAGTAGTTAATTAAGCACTCAGACTTTCATCTGCCCCTATTGTCAGACATAGGGAACTTAACATTCTCCAATATTGTGCCAGTACCATTGTATTTATCCCTGGTTCACATTCCCTACCCTTTTGGACTTGGTGACTCAGTGAATCTCTTTTACAAGATTCCACTACTACAGATGATCTTTTGCAGGAATTAACATGCTTTTAGTTTAAAGCAGTATTAAACCCAAAACATTGCATTTTTACATTTGTTTTAGGCTTTTCTCCCTCTATTTCCCTTGGTGACCTGGCTAGTAACACACCTCCTATTGTCCCCAATCAGGATGAATGGGCACAGGGGGCACCTTTAGACAGTAGTATTGTCAGTTGGGGGGGAGGGCAGTGCTAGATGTACTAGCACATTTAAATACAGTAACAGACTGAAGCCAAAACTGCAACCAACACTGCAGCTACATTAGATATAAAGTCTACACAACCCTGTTAAAATGTCAGGTTTCTGTGATGTAGAAAAATTAGAGAAAGATAAATTATTTCAGAACTTTTTCCACCTTTAATGTGACCTATAAACTGTACAACTCAATTGAAAAACAAACTGAATCCAACTGACTGGGACCACATCTGGGCTAACACGAAGTCATCTTCGCAGAATATTGTAACCAATTACAAAGTCTTAACTCGTTGGTATCTGGTTCCAGCGAGAATCGCAAAATACACCCCTAACTACTCCCCTAACTGCTTTAGAGGCTGTGCAGACCTGGGAACACACTATCATATATGGTGGGACTGTCCAATAGCCCAAACCTTTTGGACTGAGGTCTTTACTATGGTATCCAAACTTTGTGCAAACCCGCTCCAACCCACCTCGATAACAGCTCTTCTCAACCTACGCCCCCCTGGCATAAATACATCACAATTCAAACTCATCTTGCAAGTAACCACAGCAGCCAAACAGGGTATAGCAAAATCCTGGAAATCCCCCACTCTAAGCATTGCCGCTGTAAAAACTAGGGTAACGCAAGCCATGATACACGCAAAGGTGGAAGCCACAATCCTTGATACAATCCCTAAGTTCCTGAATGTTTGGAATCCTTGGGTAGAGTGTTTTCTCCCACAAAATTTTGATGATTCACGTCTCCTTCCCTAATATGCCAACTATACATTTTTAGCACGAATCTGACACCACTACCAACCAAATGCGTAAATTACTATATTCTTCCTTGACAACCATGGAGTCATCCCCATCACCCCCTTCCCTTCCTTGGTCCTCCTCTGTCTGCCCCTAACCCCTCATGTGGTATGGGAGAGTCACTACCCCCGCTGATCTTTCTCATTGTGATATGTTCATACCTTTTGTTAACAATCTCTATCCATCCGACATTATAAGTTGTGCTGTTCCAATTTCTTGACCCTTGCTCTCCCTCTATATACTAGAACATCGACATTGTACATATGTTTCCCTCTGTATCTTGCTATTAATATGATGTTCAATACCTACTGTTAATGCCTATCTCCCCATGTTGTAATACCAATAAAATGTTTGAACAAGAAAAACAAACTGAAATCTTTTAGTGGGGGGGAAGTAAACATAAAAAACTAAAATAATACGGTTGCATAAGTGTGCACACCCTTAAACTAATACTTTGTTGAAGCACCTTTTGATTTTATTACAGCATTCAGTCTTTTTGGGTATGAGTCTATCAGCATGGCACATCTTGACTTGGCAATATTTGCCCACTCTTCTTTGCAAAAACACTCCAAATCTGGCAGATTCCTACCAGGTACATGACAACACCACAGATAGTCCTTTGCATTGTGTTTGGGAGGCTCATAAAACTGTGATATGAGTTCTAGATAAGCATGGTTCCAGTATTGAGAGGGAAAGGAATCATCGTGTTGAGGAAATGTTTCCAGAGATTGCAGGTTTGGAATCAGCACATAAGAGTAGGCAAACATGGAATGCCCTGACAGAACTGACCTTCTTCAGACACTGTCCTAAATCCATTTTCATAAAAGGTGCTAAAGCTGTTCTTGCCAAGTACAATCAAAGCTTCTATGAGTATGGCAACCAGAGCAATAGGTCATTAGCTAACTCCCTTATACAAAGCAGAACTAAGCATTCATGCCAGTGAAATGCACAATTCGTTTCAGGTGGACCTTGCACTTTTTGCTCCTCCCATGAACTTCCTGATTTAAGCCATGTCTCTGCACTCCTTGTTTGCCAGATTTTTGTACTTTCTCCAGCTGATATGTTGCTTCTTTTGCATACCTGGTGTTGTCCTTATCTCCACTACCACGCATTACCAACCTTTGGCTTGTTTCTCGACTACGCTTCCACCTGATCCCAATCTGCAACCACTTGTTACTGTATCATAAATATAGTGCAGCGCTTAATTTAGTCCTTCATAGTTCATGGTTATTGGATGTTCCTTAAAGGAAAAATAGAAGAAGTGCCCACTCACCAGAGCCACACTTAGTACAGTGCGTTAAGTATAAATTATCCCCTGGTGTCACTGGAAATGGCATCATACAGAATGATGTCCCTCTCTGGATCACATAGGTTAAGGTGTATAAGGATTTAGGCTCCGTCACAGAGTTCCCCTTAAGGGATATGTGGGTGTTGCTCTAACTGTAGTGGGAACCTCCCTTTCTCGGTGGACACGGAGCTGTGCAGTATCTAGAAGGAATACTCCCCATGTGGGTTTAAAACAAGAGAGTGCTAATAGTGTAGTAAGGCTTGTGAAAACCGAGCATTTATTGAGAGAAAATAGGATGCATCCAGCGTGTAACATCAAACAGCGGGTAACAATAGTGAACACTAACCGTCCTTGAAAAGAAATGGCCACTGGAGCTCCACGATGCTCCAACGGCTTGACGTCAACGGCGCGAGCAGGCTCCTCCTTACGCGTTACGTGCCACGCACATCATCAGAGGGTGAAGCCGGTAAGCGCCATGACGTTGGAGCAGTGAATTTATAGACAAATTGGCGCATGCTTCGTGCGGCAGCGCCAGTTTGTCGAAGGTCAAATATGACATATAACGATACTATCCAAAGGGACAAAATCAAAATAAACATTCGTTCAGACGGAAAAAGTTTAAAACGTAGCCAAGGTATATTAATATTTGGAAATATAATAACCTTTAAGAAAAATATAATCATATGACATAAATTATTATAAAATCGGTCATATCAAAAACGATATAAAGACCTATTAAATAAATTAATATAAGAATATATATATATATATATTAAGACATATATATATTAAGACACCTCAGCTCTGAAATATAGTTAATAAAAAACATATTTTATTAATAAATTATTAAAATTAATAAACATGATTAAATAATTTCTTGTAATCGTCTGAACGGATGTTGGATATAAAATTATATATAGGCAAATATATATGAATATAAAAATTAAAATTACAATCCAAACGTACACAGATATCAACTATTGTCAATGAAACAGTTAAGATCTAATTCAACATTAAGTCCCAAGGGATGCATAGTCTTAAGTTGATAAATATATTTAGTTTCTAACTGTGATATAGTGCGAAGTTTATGCATCCCTCTCCAATGGGGGGTGATAGTATCAATGCCAACAAATTTAAGGGAAGATGGATCCCTGTTGTGAAAACGTCTATAGTGTGAGGATAAGGAGTGATCTTTAAAACCCTTTCTTATGTTATTAACATGTTCGCGCAAGGGATCTCTTAGTCTCCTTTTAGTGCGTCCTACATACTGCTTGGAACAGGGGCATTCCAAGAGGTAGACCACATATTTTGTATTGCAACAAATAAATTTATCAATATCATACGTTCTACCATCCCGATTACAAGAGAAAGTGGTGATTTTTCTCTTCCTTAGATTATTGGCCTTGCTATACACTTATTACAAGGGAAAAAACCTTTGAGATTAAATAGTGGTGTTGGTTGGGCAGGTGGCTCAACCACATTAGGGGATATTTTATCCCTCGGTGTGGTGGGCCTCCGAAAAAACACTTCCGATACTTCAGGTAAAACTTTCGACGACCGGATCTGCTTTCAATATTCCCCAATTCTTCTTGATTATATGTTTAAGTGCTTTATGTTGTACTGAAAAAGTTGTTATAAATCGGCAAAACAGATCTTTAATCGGTTTGGGATCATTATTGAGAAGATTATCCCTATTCATATTGGCTACCGATAATATAGTATCGGCCAATGACATACTTTGATAACCTTTCTCGATAAATCGTTCCCTCAAGGTATCAGCTTGTTCATGATAATCTCTCAGATCAGTACAGTTCCTCCGTATTCTCTGGAACTGTCCCCTAGGTATATTAGTAAGCCAATTGGGGTGATGACAGCTATCTAGTGGTATGTAGCTGTTTCTGTCTGAAACTTTGAAGTAGGTCTTAGTAATTATTTTGTCATTGGAACGCATGAGTGTTAAATCCAGGAAGTTGATTTCCGTTAAACTATAGTTAGAAGTAAATCTAATGTTTTTGTTATTATGATTAAGTGTGCCAAAAAAATTTACCAGGGATTGTTCATTCACATCCCATAATATAAGGACATCATCTATAAATCTTTTATAATACATCAGTTCTGGCCAATCCCTGTCATAGATGATTTCCTCCTCCCAATAAGACATGAAAAGATTGGCGAGGCTGGGGGCAAATTTTGCCCCCATCGCTACGCCTTTAATCTGGAGAAAAAATTGGTTATTGAACCACATGTAATTTCTGCTCATTGCAAAATCTAGCAAATTCAAAATAAAACTTATATGTGCTGTAGTAAGGGAACTCTCATGCTTCAAATAATACTCTGCCGCTTCCATACCATCTTGATGGTTAATGCTACTCTACAGAGATTCGACGTCAGCAGTAACCAAGTAAGTAGTTGGAGTGATGTTAGTATTCCTCAAACTATTCAATACCTGCTTGGTGTCTCTAACGTAAGAGGGAGTACGTATCACCAGTGGTTGGAGGTAGTAATCAATGTAGGCCCCAATTTTAGAGCATAATGAATTGATGCCGCTTACGATCGGTCTCCCCGGAGGGTTAGTCATATTCTTATGAATTTTTGGCAAAATATAGAGAATTGGCACCTTTGGGGCTTTCGGACATAAATATTCCCTCTCCTTTTGGGTGATAATATTATTATCAAAGCCGGATTGGATGATATTTTTAAGGGTTTTTTTAAAGGGTTCTTACGTAGAGGCTGATAGGTGGTGGTGTCGCCAAGAATCCTTTAGACCTCTTCCACATAGTGTTGTTTATTCATCACTACTACACCTCCTCCCTTGTCCGCAGGGCGGATCACTAAATCTTTTCTGTCAAGTAGTGATTTCATAGCATTATTTAAGGAGTGGTCATTGTATGCCCTCTTGATTTGGAGATCGTTAAGATCCCTCAAAACTTGGTCCTTAAAAAAGCAAATAGACGAATTTGTTTGAGGGGGTGGATTAAAAGTCGAATTTCTAAGATTGGAATAATTCTTAGTCCTTACAATATCTCTAGTAATCGGATTATTCAAGAAGTATCTTTTAATGGACAGTTTTCTGGCGAATTTTTGGACATCTATAAAGGTTTCGAACTTATTCAGAGAACGTTTAGGGGCATATTTACGCCCCTTGTCAAGGAATTTTAATTCGTCGTCAGAAAGGTCATTATTATTAAGGTTGAAGATCCCTTTTCCTATCAAAACCTTCTCCTCTTTGGAGTGTCCATGTGTTCGTCTACCTCCCCTCTTTCCTCTGTGTTTGAACTTCTCTTTCTCCCCCGGCCTGGCCCTAAAAAAGGCTTTGGATGGTAGTTACGTTGGTAGCCATTGTTATCATAATTCCTAGGGGTTTGAGGGGAATTATATCTATCAACTGGCCATCTACCCGGGGGATCGTGATGTCCAATATATGGTGGTTTATGTGCCCTCGGGGTTCTAGGTGTTCCAGGGGGGTGGTGACCATGAGGAGAAAAATATGGTCTAGATGGGCCATCCCAGGTTTGTCCCTTCGGATGCTTAGGTTTATTATTATTCTGATAAACCTTTTTAAATGAATGGGATGGTGCTTGTTGTTTTCCCGCCTGGTCGCCCCAGGGGTGCCAGTTAGAGCTTCTAGGCCCAATATTAGCATCTGAATGATAAGTCAAAGGCTCAAATCTATTGTAAGTTGGTATAGGTTGAACGGTGTTAGTATGAGACTTAGCTTTATTAGAAGATTTCTTAGTAGGAGGATGGAAATTATGTGTTGGGGGAATATATACTGGAGCATGTTCCATTTGTTCCTTAATATATTTTTCTAAGAAAGAAATATCCCACAGAGTCCTAATCTCAGCAGAAGTTAGATTATTTAAATGTAGAAAGATACCTTTAAGATCATTAGATTCATGTAGTGAGGCATATATGTCATCCGATATAGCAATTCTGGATGCTCTAATATCAAAGATGTCACCCATGTCAAAATAGAAAAAGCAGCTACAAACTTAGTATGGTAATATATATAGAACCACTTGTTACTGACCTCTGGGCCCTAATCTATACCTATGGCCCAAGTTAGTGTCAGGAATGGACTGGCCAGCAATGGTGGGACTCACCTGCCTTTTGATCTGCAGTACCAGGGCTGGCCAGCGGATGCTCCCAGCAATCAGAGACTCAACTTTGCAGCCAGCTAACACCTGGAACTGATTATGCTGGGGTATTTAAGGGATGGCCAGACCCACAGACTCTGCCTTGGTGTTGTGTTTGTCCTGGGCCCTGTATCCTGTTTCTGTCCTGCGTCCTGTTTCTGAACCGCTGCTGACTTCTCCTGCTCTGATCCCGGCTCGCTCCTGACCATCCCTCTGCCTGACCCTCTGTACCACGCTGCTTGCTACCTGTTCTGATCCCTGGCTTGTGACCCTGACCATCCCTCTGCCTGACCCTCTGTACTACGCTGCTTGCTACCTGCTGAACCTGGCCTGTGACCCCGACCAATCTCCGCTTGCTCCCCCTGTACCTACCTGCCCTATTGATATTGACCCGGCCTGCCTGACGACGCTTGCTTGTATGTACTCCTAGATTGTAAGCTTGAAAGAGCAGGGCCCTCGATACCCTCATGTTTTTGCATTGTATTGGTATTGTTCTGTCACATGTTCTGTCCCCCTTTATAATGTACAGCGCTGAGCGAACTATTGGCGCTTTATAAATACTGTATAATAATAATAATAATAATAATAATGTACTGTTATCTGTGGGTGGTTGGTTTGGTTTGGTTTGGTTGCACTGTATTATGTTTTAGTATTGCACTGCGTTTATGTTTGTATTGTTAGTGTTAATAAATTATATTGTTTATAACATATCTGAGGTCTGCGTTTCCCTGCGTCAGCCACACACCTCTGGTCACACCTGGGAGCCCTGACAGTTAGGGTGGATTGAGCCATTTCATCCCCATTTGTGATTAGAAACAGCTCACGACAAGGATGTCATTTTGTCTTCCCTCATCTTCAATCTAACATGAGAGCCATTTTTTTAGACTTATGACAACTCTGCCATAAGGTCTCTGTATGATCTCCTTTTTTTTTTTTGCTTACTCAGCCAGATACCACTGTCCCCAATTTAATGGCAGAATTCAGACATACTATTCAACTTTCACATAAATATTCAAAAATCATAAGCTGGGGGAACATTACAGAGAAGGAAAGCCAACTTTTCCTTAAAGTGGGCTTCTTCCCACATCCACTACTTTGGGATTCACTTACCTAATGATCCTACCAAGCTATTTGTGCTTGATCCTTAAAAAAAACTTAGAATCTTGATCGTGGCAAATGTTCTCTTGGACGAGCAGGTGAAATATAATTAAAGTAGTATTAACCCAGAAGCATACATTTATTATATTGCAGCTTAACAATTCTTAGATGCAATGGCTGCATTAGTTTCCTTTTTAGGCTTTCTTTCTTCCTTTTTTTTTTCTTCATTTCATCTGGTGATCCTTCCAACAAGTCTGGTGTTTTTCAGAATCTCTAGCTCCTCAGCAGAATGTATCAGTTTACATGGATGTGACAATCCAATTACCACTGGCAGGGGTGATTAAAATGATCAGCTTTTATTTATTCATGTAAAACCTTTATCCGAAAAGGAAAAAAAGCTGTTTGCTGTAACTGATTACATGTTGTTACATGTTACACAGTTGTGTCTCCCTAATACAGGAAATGTTACTGGCCAGATCATCAGGTGAAAACAAAGAGAATAAAGCGCCAAAGTAGGGAAAACTGGTGCAGTCAATACATTTGATTGCTAAGCTGCAATATATCACATTTTTGGTTTGGGTTTAAAACGCTTTAAATATATCCACATAAGGAAGAACAATGGCAGAAAGCTATCATTTTGGAATTATACATTTTCTAAATGTTCCACAGACTGGGAAATGTCACAGAAAATACATTTTTCATTGGTACATCAATACCCTTATTGTGGCAATATTTTCACCAAAATTAGAGGATAGATGTTGAAGGGGCTGTGGCCTAAATGGATCACCAATGCACATGGTTTGGGCTTGCCCACGGCTGAGGAGACTTAACTTAAGTTGTCTAGTTTCTTCATGGTTTATTTTTTATTCTTTGGACTTTAAGAATATGGTTACTTGTTTATATATTTACCTATTCTGATAACCAGAAAAAAGACGTAGGGGGCAGAATAAGTAACTGGACCACTATATTCCTTCACTCTTTTCTTTCTAAACTTTATTTTTTGTTCCTTGAGTCATAACTTACTCTGGAAACGAAGGCTAAATATGCCAATTGCAATTGAGAGGCATATTTTCCACACTGCTGATAAGTAAATATACTGGAACTTAAATCGGTAATAGACATATATGTTTAATGCAGTAGTGTGTCTTTCATGCAATAACAGATAAGTATGACACTAACTTTTTGTATCTGTATTGTAATAACTTCAATAAAAAGCATTGAAAGGAACGTATATCCACTTCGAGGCTGCCTAACAGTAAATATACGGCGCGGTTTTAAAGTGGTTTACCAGGGTTATGGCTGCAGCTGGACGTCATAACCCCAGTATTAAAATTTTCCTCAGCTGCTGCTCTTTCTGCTAAAAGTGATTCAAGCCACTTTTTGGAAAGTAGACACCCCAAGGAATTTGATCAAAAGCATGGTGAGCATTTTGCAAATCTCGTTTCTTGCCACAAGTTTTTGAAAATTGAAGAAAAAAAAACAAACATATATTTTCTTCTAGGCAGTGAGGAAGTGAAATGAGGAAGTTAGGCTTCAGGCTTTCAAAGTGGTCATTGGATTTCAGGCTCCTGTATGTGGCTAGGCTCCCAAAAAGATTCACACATGTGGTATCCCCATACTCAGTAGAAGAGTAGCAGAGTAGGTGTAATTCCACATATACCCATGGATTGTGTGAGAAATATTTAATTTAAATGCCAACTTTGTGTAAAAGAATAAAAAAAAGTTTTTGTTGTTTTCCAGAAACTTGTGGAAAAAAATAAATCTTCCATGGACTCAATATGCCTCTCAGCAGATAGCTTAGGATATCTACTTTCTGAAAAGGGGTCATTTGAGGGTGTTTGTACTATCCTGGTATTTTAGCACCTCAAGAAATGTGATGGGCAGTCAGAAAGTAAAAGACGCTAGACGCTATACGCTATACGTAAAAGACGTTAGACGCTATAACTTTCACACAAAGCAGTCAATATACACTTTTTGGGATTTTTTTAACCAAAAACATGTAGCAGAATACATTTTGGCCTAAATTTATGACAAAATTTTAGGTTTTTTGGGATATTTTTTATGACAGAAATGAGAAAATATCGTTTTTTTTAAAAAAAAAATTTCTCAAAACCTTTTTGGTTTAGAGCGCCAAAAATAAAAAGCGCACAGGTGATAAAATACCACCAAAAGAAAGCTCTATTTGTGTGAAAAAAAAGTACATAAATTTAATTTATCTACTGTATTGCTTGTCAGTTAAACTAGTGTCGTGCTGTATATTAAAAAAATGGCGTAAATTGCAATATCTATACCATAGTTTTTAGACGCTATAACTTTCACACAAAGTAATCAATATACACTTATTAGGATTTTTCTTCCAAAAACATGTAGCAGAATACATTTTGGCCTAAATTTATAACTAACTTTGAGTTTACTATATATTTTTTATAGCCGAAAGTAAAAAAATATAGTTTTTCTTCAAAATGTTCGGTCTTTTTTGTTTAGAGCATGAAAAATAAAAAGCGCACAGGTGATCAAATACCACCAAAAGAAAGCTCTATTTGTGTGAAAAAAAGGACATAAATTTCATTTGGGTACAGCATTGCATGACCGCGCAATTATCAGTTGAATTAGTGCAGCACCAAGTAGCAAAAAGAGGCCTGGTCATTAAGGGGGTAAATCCTCAGGAGGGAAAGTGGTTAATGGATGTTTACATTTCTTATGATAACAATAAAGTGATCCAAAAAAAAAAAAAGGACAGTGTAAAGATAAAAAAAAGTAATAAAACAAATACAAGGGGCATTCAAGTCAAACCAAAACTTTACATTTTACAGGTTTAAAAAGGGATGCTAGCATGGCTGTACTACACACAGTAGTAAGTGTCAAGTGTATCCTATTACTGATAGGCGAGACGCATGTCATGGGCCAGTCAACAGACCCTTAATCAAGATGGCAGACAACAGTGTTAGTGCTTGCATGGACCAGCATATGGTAATGAAGTTTCTTGTGAACAAAGGTGTAAAACCTGCGGATATCTACAGAAGTCTTCAAGCACAGTGCAGTGATGAGATGCTCAGCCACATTGAGAAATTTAAACAGCCCACAACAGTCATTCCTGTGAACATTGAGCACATGGAATGCCTGATCCTGGGTAAATGTGCATAACCTGTCATGAAAAGAAGAATCTTTCTGTGGGAATGGTGAACTCAATCATGACAAAGTGAAACAGGCTATCCTAGGATGGTTCAGGCGTACTGACAAACCATTCTATGCTGAAGATTTCCAGGCATTAGTTAATCTCTGAGATAAGTGTATAAATGTAACAGGGGAGTATGTAAAAAAATAAATGCAGTTTCCACTTCTTGAAATTTGTTCTTTTATTATAATAAGTCCCGGTTGTTATAATATTATTTATTATAATAAAGTCCCTGTTTGATTTGAATGCCCCTCATAATTAACTGCTTCCCGACCACCCTATAGCAGAAATATTGCTACAGCCATACAAAGCAGTGTGCTTACAGTGAAGCACAAACTCATGGCCTCTTAGTAAAACACACCCAGCACACAGTTAACTATATGATCGCTCCTCATGTTAACCCCTTCCTGCCCAGTGCCATTAGTACAGTGTCAGTGGTTTTTTTTTAGCACTGATCGCTGAATTGGTGTCACTTGGGATGTCAGTGACACCAAGTCAGTTCCCCCCAGTGTCAGAATGCCCGCCGCAGTCTTGCTATTACCAGTAAAAATTTAAAATAAAAACTCCAGTATATATACCACCATTTGTAAACGCTATAATTTTCACGTAAACCAGTTTACACTTATTGGGATTTTTTTTTAGCAAAGACATAGCAGAATACATTTTGGCCTAAATTTCTGACAATGTTTAAAAAATTTTTTACTGGACAAATAACAAAAAGTCAAAAAATATAGTTTTTTTTTCAAAATTGTCGGTCTTTTTTTTTTTTTTTTAGCGCAAAAAATAAAAACCACACAGGCAATCAAATTCCACTGAAAGAAAGCTCAATTCGTGGGAAAAAAGAAAGTAAATTTAATTTGGGTGCAGCATTTCATGACGGCGCAATTGTCAGTTAAAGTAACGCAGTGCCATAATGCAAAAAATGGCCTGGTCAAGAAGGGGGGTAAATCCTCAGGAGGGCAAGTGGAAAAAAATTTTAAAGCGCCCCCATGTCCTGTGCTCACACACAGTGGTGAACATGTAGGTAGGTCACACCCACATATGTAAACTGTGTTCACACCACACGTGTGAGGTATCACTGAACGTTCTAGCAAGAGCAAGAATTCTAGCACCATACCTCCTTTGTAACTGTAAACTGGTAACCTGTAAAAAAATTGCAAACACCATTTTTATTCTCTAGGGCCTCTGCTAAAAAATATATATGTTTGGAGGTTCTAAGTAATTTTCTAGCAAAAAATACTGATTTTTCCATGTAGGAGAGAAGTGTCAGTAGAGGCCTGGTCCTTAAATGGATATGTGAACTCTTATGTTGTAATACAACCCATTCAGTTTAAAATAGAAATTAAAGGCAAACCATTTCTATGTATATGTGTTCAAAGATCACATAACCTCAGTTCTCAGCTACATAGAGGGCTTAGAGAGGTGGGGATGGAGAAACAGCAGTAGACTGATGTTCCCAGTGAATGGTGGCTGTGTGCACAGGCAGGCTTTTCTCCCAGCACAGCTAGAAAACTAAGTAAAGAGAAAGTGCTCATGCACTTATGGATATTTTCCACTCAACAACACAAACTAGACCTGATTGCAGCAGTCTTCTAATTGTGTAAAATTGACACAAAAAAAAGTAAAATTAAAAAGCAGATGAACCGCTCGTGGTCTTAAACATGTGCATATTTTAGACATATCATAAACCAGTCCCATAATTAGTGTAAAAGAAAGTGCTTGTGTTCAGCTTGCTTTCAAAATCCTAATTGGTGGTCCATTGTGCTCAACAAAGTGCCCCACATGGACTGACACTCACCCTCATTCCATGACCATCTATCTCTAGAGTGGTCATTAACGCTCTGCGGGACAATCCCAGTAAACCAATGGTCCCCGGATCCTTTAGCCTGTGATCATCTATCCTTAAGGTGGTCCATGACATATAAGGATCGATTTCCAAAAACGCCCGCTGTCTCCACAGCTCCGCAAGCCGCAAAGAAATGTGTCACCAATGTGTCTTTTGCTGACATATTCCTACTCTGTACATAAGTAAACAAATTCATAGCTGCAAAGCAATATACAGTAGAACAAAAACTGTGATAAAATAAAGAGAAAGTGCTCCTGTGCTTAAGGATATTTTCCACTCAGCAACACAAACTAGACCTGATTGCAGCAGTCTTCTAATTGTGTAAAATTGTCATAAAAAAAGTAAAATTAAAAAGCAGATGAACCGCACATGGTCATAAACTTGTGCATACCATAAACCATAAAAAGGGGGGAAATGGAGAGAATGGCAGGAACCGTACAAATTACATCCACCACCACTATGGGCACCCACCAGCAAGAGAGAGGGACAACAGGGAAGTGAGGAACCAGAGAGGATCAAAAAGAAAAAAAGAGCTAGGTAAGGAGATTTTTAATCTCAGTGACGTTACACTAACTAAGGAATAATTGACAGTTTTGGATCAAGGTCTTAAGTATGCACCCACTAAACATTTCATTAAGTTCGAAGCCTATATAGACTTGCAAAAGTATATTAGGAAATTAGGTATTAAAAAATATTTTTTAGAAAAGGGTTGGGGTCAACAGTGAGTTTACAGCCCACGAGGTACACACACAGTGGACTTCATAATAAATCCACATTTAATCCTAAATCCTCTACACTGTCAACAAACAAACCTCAGACAAATTAACATAGCAAGGTATTAAAAATTTTGAAAAAAGGAACAATATCGTGATCTGTCTGGCAGATAAAGGAGGGAGAGTAGTGATTCTAAATAAGAGACTATGAAGCAGAGATGATGAGATTGATTAGTGATGAACATACGTATAAAAAATTAAATGGAGACCCTAAAACAGCAATTAAAAAATCTGATTGACAAAGGGGTTAAGTCTAAGATTTTAGACAAAAAAGAAAGTAGGTACTTGGTACCTGATGCACCCAAAATGTCAGTATTATACCAAGTGCCTAAAAAACATAAGAACATTGAAAAACTGCCTGGTAGACCTATTCTTAGCAGGATAGACTCCCTCTTTTCATGTTTGGGAGAATATCTAGATTTCTATCTTCAACCCTTAGTAAGTAAAAGCCCCTCTTATTTACAGGATAGTAAAGATGTCATTAATAAAATCGCTGGTCTTGGAGTGGAAGACTTTGGTCTCTTAGTCACAATAGATGTTGAGTCACTGTATACTAACATTCAGCAACATCATGCGAGTAATGCAGTCAAATGGGCTCTTGAGAAGTACACAAGCTTAGAGAAAGTACAAAGGATATTTATTCTGGAAGGACTTGATTTGGCAATGACTAATAATTTTTTTTGGTATGGTGGCCATTATTACAATTGGATTAAAGGAGTATCCATGGGGGCTAAGTATGCCCCAAGCATGGCCAATATTTTCCTGAATAAACAAGAAGTGGAAAAAATTATTTATGGAAAGACATGGCCTGGGCTATATGTTTACCAGAGATATATTGATGATATTCTGGTGGTATGGCAAGGAACTAGAGAGGCACCAGCAAAATTAATTTCACGCATTAATCTGAACAAATATGGGATTGAGTTTATTGCAAATATCCAAAAAAGATAGCATAGACTTTTTAGATCTTACTATATTCAAACATCATAATACACTGGAAACAAAAACATTCTTTAAAAATACTGACAGGAATGGTTATATACTAGTAAATAGTTGCCACTACCCAAGGAGCAATTTATGAGGATTAGGAGGAACTGTCTGTTGAAAGAGGATTATGATAAAGAAACTGATTTCCTCATAGATAGATTCAAGGATAAGGTTTATAAACGTAAGGAATTAAGCAAAGTGAGGGAAGAAATAGGTCACCTAACCTCTTCACACCGGCTGAACGCAAATGTGCAGCCTCCCGGCATCTGGGCCTAGACGCCGAGCAGCTGCACATTTGCGTTCTATTAAAAAAGGACATATGTGCCGAGAGCGTACGCTTTGTGCACTCGCAGCACACATGTCCGGTACTCACGGAAAGGTTCCGATCTCCTCTTTCAATCGGGACCTTTCCCGATCATGTGACTGCCCGTCCAGGTGGTCACATGACCCTAAACCCCGCCCCACCTCCCGGCTTCTGAAACGCTTAAAGGGCCGGGAGGCACCGGCGTGAAGAGGATAAACAGGAAAGATCCACTGGAAGGGAATAAGAGAGATAAAATCAAGATGACAGACACTGCCTTTATTACAGGGTTTAATCAACAATATAAGGAGTTAGAAAGGTGCTTTAAAAGGCACTGGCCTATCTTGTTTAGGGACCCTACACTAAAAACCATACTCCCAAAAAAACATCTTTTATCTATAGACGGGTTCCAGGCTTAAGGACAAAAGTGGCCCATATTATTCCAGATCCTCCAAAGAAAAAAACTCTCCTTCTTTCAGGAGGGTTTTTTTTTCAGATGTAGGAAATGTGGCCCGTGTAGATATACTAAAAAACTGCCCAAAAAAATGACTACGTTCATGTCCCATCAGACCCTTAAACAATATACCATTAAACCATTCATTACTTGCCAAATTAAATTTGTTACCTACATGTTACTTTGTACTTGTGGGTACCAATACATAGGGAGAACCACTCGGAGACTTACTAAAAGAATGAGTGAACATATTACTAACATCAGAAAAGGATATCAGAAACATAGCGTCTCAATTAATTTTAGATTGGTGCATAATAAAGACACATCCCATCTCTTTTTTTTGCAATAGATAAGGTAGACAGACACTGGAGGGGATCTCACATGGTTAGAAAGATCTCAAAAAATAAAACGAAGTGGATATATGAGCTTCAAACTCTAACGCCAGATGGGTTAAATATTGCGATAGATTTAAACTGCTTCCTGTCAAATGTTTAGAGAGAGTATAAGAGGTTATGACTATCAGTCATCACTGAGGTTATTCAAACCTTTCCCCCCCTCTTTTCCTATTTTTCTTTTTCTATTTTTTATTTTCATTTTTTCACTTTATTTTTTTTATATTATTATTCTTTATTTCCTTCTTTTTTTTCTTCTTTTTGATTCATGAGAAATTGATTTTATAAAAGGTATAAACAAAATGTGAGTTTTAGGAATTGCTTTTTGTGTTGACTATATTATTTGAGATGCCTCCCTTATTGGAGATGTCCCCTAGGAGGCACTAGTAAAGGTCCATTTAGTGTATATTTATTAAAATTATTATTGTTGTTTACTTAGGAGTTAGGAAAACGTATGCTACCTAGTACATTTTAATATTGCATGTGGACACCTTCCTTATTTGAGGTACTTTCCCTTTAAGGGGTCATCACCTAAGACAGGGGTCTGCAACCTTTAAGACATAAAGAGCCACTTGGACCCGTTTCCAAGAGGGAAAAAAAGACTGGGAGCCGCAAAACCATTGCAACATTTGAAACAAATCCGACACTGCATATATTGCAAAAAACGCTCTGGTCATGAAGGGGGTTTAAGGGCCCAGTAAGCAAAGGGTTAATCAGGGCCACAGTGTATCGTCATAATCACAATCATAGCCTTAGGTCAGTGGTGGGCAACCTTTTTTTTCGACTGAGCCAAATCTCGCCAAAACCACAATTGAAATTTATTTTGAGAGAAACATTTTTAAAACTGAAAATACATCCCCCATATAGTAATTCATCCCCCATATAGTAATTCATCCCCCATAGTAATTCATCCCCCATAGTAATTCATCCCCCATAGTAATTCATCCCCCATAGTAATTCATCCCCCATATAGTAATTCATCCCTCATATAGTAATTCATCCCCCATAGTAATTCATCCCCCCTATAGTAATTCATCCCCCCTATAGTAATTCATCCCCCCTATAGTAATTCATCCCCCCTATAGTAATTCATCCCCCATAGTAATTCATCCCCCCTATAGTAATTCATCCCCCCATATAGTAATTCATCCCCCATATAGTAATTCATCCCCCAAATAGTAATTCATCCCCCATATAGTAATTCATCCCCCCTATAGTAATTCATCCCCCCTATAGTAATTCATCCCCCATAGTAATTCATCCCCCATAGTAATTCATCCCCCATAGTAATTCATCCCCCATATAGTAATTCATCCCTCATATAGTAATTCATCCCCCATAGTAATTCATCCCCCATATAGTAATTCATCCCCCGTAGTAATTCATCCCCCATAGTAATTCATCCCCCATATAGTAATTCATCCCCCCCTATAGTAATTCATCCCCCATATAGTAATTCATCCCCCATAGTAATTCATCCCCCCTATAGTAATTCATCCCCCATAGTAATTCATCCCCCCTATAGTAATTCATCCCCCGTAGTAATTCATCCCCCGTAGTAATTCATCCCCCCTATAGTAATTCATCCCCCCTATAGTAATTCATCCCCCCTATAGTAATTCATCCCCCATAGTAATTCATTCCCCATATTGTGTGAATTCACTTACCTTTGCTCCGCGCGTTCCTCTCGCTGGGTTCCCGCGCCGTTCTGGTCTTCAGGGCGGACTGTGAGAGGAGAGGAGTTCGTCATGCTGCCCCGCCTACATCCGGGCTGCCCCGCCTACATCCTGACAGCCAATGTTTGCCAGCGGGCGCCCGGCACACAGAAGATCTGCATTAAAAGAGCCGCGGCTTGCCGACCCTATTGCCTGTCACCTGGTGGGCAGTGTGCTCCGGAGCCGCAGGAAAGGTGAAAAAGAGCCGCATGCGGCTCCGGAGCCGCGGGTTGCCGACACCCGACCTAGGATATACCAGGGAAGATTCACTTAGTTTTATCATTTATTATTTATTTATGAGCAAGATCAAATGTATATTTTTAATGAAGAGTTTGCAGCCCAGTTTGTTGTAACACTGAATGTACTCAGCAATGTTGCAGTTGATTTCCACCAATTAACTATCTGGCTCAAGGGTATAAATACAATTACCAAAATGGCGGATTTTGCACTTCCTGAAGACGTTCTTTGATCGAAACGCATCGGTTTGACGCAACTTCCGCAGACATCACATTCGCCCTGTGGAACGCACGCTGCCTCGAGGAGTGATCAGGTCAATGGCTTCCATCTTTGATTTACAACAAGGCTGAGTACACCAGGTGTCGGGCTATAGGCACTTTTCTTGTGAGTGTATATTCACATAATTACCCCCAATAAAGGTACCAAGCAATTTTACACTATGGGATGTCCCCTTCTTTTTCTTCATATATGGTCACACATTTCTTTGCTGCTTGTGGAGCTGTGGAGACAGCTGGCGTTTTTGGACATTGTGACAGACTAAAGGATCCGGGGACCATTGGTTTACTGGGATTGTCCCGCAGAGCGTTAATGACCACTTTAGAGATGGAATGAGGGTGAGTGTCAGTCCATGTGGGGCACTTTAGTTGAGCACCAATCAGGATTTTGAATGCAAGTTGAACACAAACACTTTCTTTTACACTAATAATGGGACTGGTTTATGATATGTCTAAAATATGCCCATGTTTATGACCATGCGCGGTTCATCTGCATGTGCTTCCATGCCTGGGGTGGTTGCAATAGGACAGCAGGGGGACTTACAGGATCACCAGGTATTTCACACAAAGTAAACAATACAAGAATAGGACACTTTTTAACACAAGTACATGGTACAACAGGCGCATATCCTGAATATGAAATATTTGAGTAACACATTCTTTAAGTAAAACCTGTTGCCCTGCATCCTTTACCTATTACAGATAGTGCCATTCTTATTCTGCTCTCCTACTTTAGAACTATAGGTATACAAGTAACCTGGAATAAGTTTTGGGGCTCTAAACCTGCACATACAAGAGGCATTCAGGTCAAACTGGGACTTTTAAGTTTATATAATAAAACAAGGCATTTGTTTTAATAAAACAAGACATTTCAAGGCATGGAAACTGCATTTATTTTTCAACATACTCTCCTGCTACATTTATACACTTATCCCAGCATTTAACTTATGCCTGGAAAGCTTTGGCATAGAAAGATTTGTCAGTACGCCTGAACCATCCTAGGACAGCCTGCTTCACTTCGTCATGATTGTGTTCACCGTTCCTACAGATTTGTCTTTTGTGCAATTTCACAATTATCCATGATCAGGTGTTTTACGCACTGAATGTTCACAGGAATAACTGCTGTGGGCTGGGAACCACCATGGCCAGAATTATTTCTGATGGATGTATGGCCATCTTTGAAACGTTTAAACCATTCAAATGATTACTGCGACGAGCATCTCATCACCATACTGTGCTTGAAGTCTTCTGTAGATATTTTCGGGTTTTACGCCTTCGTTCAAAAGAAATTTTATCACCACAAGTTGTTCATGCACACACTAACACTGTTGTTTGCCATCTTGATTACGGTCACTGGACTGGTCCGCAATATGTGTGCCACCGATCAAAAATATGACACGCTTGCCACTTACAATTCCGTGTAGCACTGCCATGCTAGCATCCCTTTTTATACATGTAAAATAAAAGCCCCGGTTTGACTTCAACGCTCTTCAGTACTCCAAAACACTTAGTGCTTAGAGTCTCTATGGAACAATCAGTGTCTCCTGTTCCCCTCCTTCAGTGGAATTGACTAAACATCCGACAATCACAAACACCTGGTGAATGTGTGTCATGACGTTTACAGCCTTTGGGAGTCCTTGCCCTTTTTATCCGATCATGGAAATCTCAAATTTCTACCGTGGGTACAGGGAGATGCTTATATATCACTGCAATGCAGCGGTCTATACTCTGGGGTAAACTATGTTTGGAACTCCAGGTGGATGTCCCCTTCTCAGATGGAACTCTAAGAACTTCAACAGTTCAATGCATTGGAGCCTTTTCATATCCTACTGCTGTCCCACTTCTTAAAATGTTTAGCAGAATCTACACTATTTACATTTCCATTGACACCTTTTGAGTGTTAATGTCTACTAGAAGGCCCCACTCGACATGCTTTGTTTTTTACCTTCAAAATGTTACTCAGTGAAACATCACAGATGCCATTGGGTCTTCTGCATAAATGGGAAATAGATTTACAAACCCCGCTGACCCATGCAGAAGGCACTCAGATTCTGACCCTCTCCAACGAGTCCTCCATCAGTAATGGGTATCAGGCTATAAACATTTTTCAAGGTGATATCAGACCCTTTTGGTCCTGCACCATTGTTCCCTTCCTTCTCAGAGCTCTGTTGGGATGGTGCTGACCGAGGTGATATGTGCATATCTTCTGGTCATGTCCAGCTCTTCAAAACTGCTGGTCTTCCCAAATAAACTGTGAGAAATGTTTCTGTACAGTATGGAAAAACGAGTTGGGTACAGGAATAGGTAGGGTCCAAAATATGTAGAGTAATTTTAGGGCTGCAGTCCGACCCATTTTAGATAGGCCGAAGGTTCGAAGAGAATTAAGTTCTTCGGGGAGAGTGAAGAGAAACTTTTTATGGTTTAGTTCAAAGAGTTGGGTGGTTGAGGGAGTTAATTCCTAGATATGGTATTGAAAGGTTAGTCCAAATGAATGGGAATGTTTTGATAAGGAACTGACAAGTAACTGGTGGTGTATATAGGTTTAGGATCACAGATTTATTCTAATTTAGCTTATAGTAGAAGACCTCTGCGTACAGTTTGAGTATATTATATATAGCTGGAAATGATTGGGAATGGTTTGGTAACCATTTAAACAATATCATCCGCGAACAGACTAATTTTATGTTCAGTATCATGGTACCGGATGCACGAAAAGAATGATTCTTCTCTTAGTGTAGAGGCAAGGGGTTCTATGAGTAGTGTAAATACAATAGGGGATAATGGGCAACCTTGTCTGGTGCCATTGGTGATGTCAAATGAGGTAGACAGGACTCCATCTTTGAGAACTCTAGCTGATGGGGAGGAGTACAATGACATAATTTCCATTTTAAACCAGCCTGTGATACCAAATTTTTGCAGTACTGCTTGCATGAATCCCCAATGAATGCAGTCAAACGCCTTCTCTGCATCAAGTGAGAGCAGCAGAGAAGGTGTTTTGTGTAATTCTAAGTTGTGGAGGAGTGAGAGAAGTCTCCTAGTGGCGTCTGGTGCTTGTCGCCCTGGTATAAATCCAACTTGATTTGGGTGTATCAAGGTAGGGAGGTAGCAGTCTACAGGCTTATGTGTTAGTGAATAATTTAACATCCGTGTTTATGAGGGATATACAGTGGGGCAAAAAAGTATTTAGTCAGCCACCAATTGTGCAAGAGAGGCCTGTAATTGGCATCATAGGTAGACCTCAACTGTGAGAGACAAAATGAGAAAAAAAATCCAGACAATCACATTGGCTGATTTGGAAAGAATTTATTTGCAAAATTATGGTGGAAAATAAGTATTTGGTCAATATCAAAAGTTCATCTCAATACTTTGTTATATATCCTTTGTTGGCAATGACAGAGGTCAGACATTTCCTGGAAGTCTTCACAAGGTTGGCACATACTGTTGCTGGTATGTTGGCCCATTCCTCCATGCAGATCTCCTCTAGAGCAGTGATGTTTTGGGGCTGTCGCTGGGCAACACGGACTTTCAACTCCCTCCAAAGGTTTTCTATGGGGTTGAGATCTGGAGACTGGCTAGGCCACTCCAGGACCTTGAAATGCTTCTTACGAAGCCACTCCTTCGTTGCTCGGGTGGTATATTTGGGAACATTGTCATGTTGGAAGACCCAGCCACGTTTCATCTTCAATGCCCTTGCTGATGGAAGGAGGTTTGCACTCAAAATCTCACGATACATGGCCCCATTCATTCTGTCCTGTACATGGATCAGTCATCCTGGTCCCTTTGCGGAGAAACAGCTCCAAAGCATGATGTTGCCACACCCATGCTTCACAGTAGGTATGGTGTTCTTTGGATGCAACTCAGCATTCTCTCTCCTCCAAACATGACGAGTTGTGTTTCTACCAAACCGTTCTATTTTGATTTCATCTGATTGTATGACATTCTCCCAATCCTCTTCTGGATCATCCAAATGCTCTCTAGCAAACTTCAGACGGGCCCGGACATGTACTGGCTTAAGCAGGGGGACACGTCTGGCACAGCAGGATCTGAGTCCCTGGCGGCGTAGTGTGTTACTGATGGTAGCCTTTGTTACGTTGGTCCCAGCTCTCTGCAGGTCATTCACTAGGTCCCCACGTGTGGTCCTGGGATTTTTGCTCACCGTTCTTGTGATCATTTTGACCCCACGGGGTGAGATCTTGCGTGGAGCCCCAGGGAGATTATCAGTGGTCTTGTATGTCTTCCATTTTCTAATTATTGCTCCCACAGTTGATTTGTTCACACCAAGCTGCTTGCCTATTGCAGATTCAGTCTTCCCAGCCTGGTGCAGGCCTACAGTTTTGTTTCTGGTGTCCTTCGACAGCTCTTTGATCTTCACCATAGTGGAGTTTGGAGTGTGAATGTTTGAGGTTGTGGACAGGTGTCTTTTATACTGATAACAAATTCAAACAGGTGCCATTGATAAAGGTAATGAGTGCAGGACAGAGGAGCCTCTTAAAGAAGAAGGTACAGGTCTGTGAGAGCCAGAAATCTTGCTGGTTTGTAGGTGACCAAATACGTATTTTCCACCATAATTTGCAAATAAATTCTTTCCAAATCAGCCAATGTGATTGTCTGGATTTTTTTTTCTCATTTTGTCTCTCATAGTTGAGGTCTACCTATGATGCCAATTACAGGCCTCTCTCATCTTTTTAAGTGGGAGAACTTGCACAATTGGTTGCTGACTAAATACTTTTTTGCCCCACTGTAGGTCTATAATTTTGTACCTGTTGGGGGTCTTTGCCTGGTTTCGGGATTGTTGTGATAATAGTTGTAGCATCTCTTTGGGAAATGAGCCCGAGGATGCAGCAGAGTTAAAGAGTTTGGTTAAGTAAGGAGATATATTGGTAGCAAATTGTTTATAGTATTCGTTAGTGTAGCCATCTCCCCCAGGGGATTTGTTGAGTGGAAGGGTTTTGATTGTCTTTTCAATTTCTATAATGGAGATTGGTTCAGGTATAGATTGGATTTGTGATGGAGAAAGGGCAGGGAGTTTAATGGAGTTTAAAAATTTTTGTATGAGGGTAGGGGATGGCTGGGGAGTCTCGTTATCTTTTTTAAGATTATACAAGGATTGGCAAAATTGGGCAAAGGCGTTCGTTATGTCTTCTGGGTTTATTACTGGGGATTTAGAGATCGGGTGGTGTACCATTTTTATCTTTTTTTTTAAGTCTCTGTTTGACCGATTTAGCTAGAAGGGACCCCGCTTTATTCCCCATGGAGTAGTATTTTGCTTTCAGCTTCTGCACATTAAGATCATATTTATATAAAAGTAGTGATCGTAGTTTGTTGCGGTCTGCTAGGCGGCTGTTGAATTTTTGGGAGTAGGATTATGTTTGTTCTGCTCTTCCTTTTGTTTAATATTGGCTAAAGACCTCTTCAATTTGGTTTCTTCTTTGTCTGGAAATCTGAGAATTTAGTTTTAGAAGAACCCCTCTCATGTAGGCTTTGTAGGTAGTGCATAGGATGTTTATTGAAATGTCATTTGTTTCGAACAAGAGTGAGTGGGGTTCCATAATGGTTTTACGGTGTTTAGGATCTTTTAGTATGTCTGAGTTTAGTCTCCAGATATGGAGAAGAGAAAATGTATCTGATTTTCCAATGGTAATACTAATCGGTGCGTGATCAGACTAAGTAATTGTGCCAATTTGTGAGTCCGTAATATGCTGTAGGGTCCATTTATCTCTAAGGAAAAAAGTCAATCCTAGAGTATGAGAGTTGGGATGGACAGTAATAGGTGTAATCCCGCTCTTCTCCATGTTGACATCTCCATATGTCATAAAGGTTGTTGGTGTGGAGCAGGTGGTTTAGAGATGTTTGGGAGGTCTTTTGTGAGATGAGGAGTCCAGCTGACCATTACCAACTGTGTCTTCCCCTAGAAGCAATCGTCCGGTCTTGTGAGTCTTGATCAGGGCGAGGAGTTTCCGGATAAAGTGGATTTGGTTACTGTTTGGGGCATATAGATTGACTAGTGTGTATGTATTCCCATCTATTTTGCAAATTACAATGTGGTAGCGACCTTATGGATCTGGAATTTCGGAGATTAGTTGAAAGTTTAGGGTGTCCTTTATGGCCGTCATAATTCCGTTTTTCTGTTTGGAGTTAGATGCAAGGAATAAGTGAGGAAATCACTTCAGGTTGAATGTAGGCGTCTTGGATAAGGCAAAGTGAGTGTCTTGGACGAAGATGATGTCCATTTGGAGTGATTGAGTTTCCTTGATTAGAGAAGATCTTTTGTAAGGCGAGTTGAGGCCTCGAACATTGAGAGAGGTGAGTTTAAGTGTCATAGGGATAGATGTTGGTGCGTATTTGGTGAGTCGGATTATCTATATTCAATGTGACTGTGGATACTGTGTTGGTCATGGTAGGAAAGATTTTCCTGTTTAAGATATTTGTCCCAGGTGATAGTAAATATGGGCAGATTTTGGAGGAGCAGAGAGGGGCTCGTATGGAGGGTTGTTGTGGTAGACGTCGCCCAGGCATTCGAAATTGATAGTGGAGCTCGTGAGACTAGTATAGTAAACTGAGTATACAAAGACATAACAAGTGTAAAAAATCTTGTTAACAATACAAGAAAAATAAGTAGCATAAACGGCTACTGACATTTGGAGACATTTGAACAACCATGGCAGTGCAATCAAGCCATGGTGGTACATTTGGATTGGGTGAATTGTTCGTTGGAAGGGGCTTGAGCATTCCAGCTAAGAGTGGTATAGGGGTATTATATAGGATGGCTGATGATGGGTAAATGCGTGATCAAGACCAGTCGTGCTCCATGTGGTGTGGATGGATGAAGAGGCAAGGGTGGTCATCTGCAGGTAGAATGTTCCATTCTTTGAGTAGGTCAAAATCAGATTCCAGGCTTCAAATTGTAATGGTTTTCCCTTGTCGTTTGATTGTGAGCTTAGTGGGGAATCCCCATTGGTAACCAATGTTGTGGTTATGCAGGGCCTTAGTAATAGAGATCAGCTTTTTTCTGTTTGTCAGCGTCGCTTTAGATAGGTCAGCATAGAGTTTGATGCCTGCTTGGGATGCAGGGAGTGCTGTCAGATTTCTCGCCGCAGTCATGATTTTTTCTTTGATATGATAGAAGTGTATGCGCACCAATGCATGCAGGAATGTTGGTTTTGGAATTCTTTGCACTCTGTCTATAACTGTTTCTATGTCCGTGAGTGAAGGAATGAGGTGTTTTTATCAGTTGTTGTAGGTAGCTGACAGCATCAGTAGCGGGCATCAGGAGTGACCGATTCCAGAATGCCGCAAAGTTGTATGTTATTTCTTCTGGATCGGTCTTCCAGATCTATTATTTTGAGGTGAAGTTGTTGTATTTCAGCGTTATGATCTGAATTAGCGTCTATCATGACGTAATGGGCCATAAACATTTTGCTCATTTTATTTTCAACATGCGTTGGTCTTGTTTGCGTACAGTATTGGTGAGCGGGATTAGTGCAGCTGATAAATCAGCGTAGAGAGTCTGTCGCAGTGAGAGAAGCATATTCTTCATTGTTAACTCTAAAACAGGTTGGTCAGAAGGTGGGAATGACTCTATGGCTGACTGTGACTGTGATACTGACATGTGAGGGAGAGGAGAGGCCTGTGTGATTGCCTGGGGAGATTCCTCCATTCTGGACCTGGATTTGGGTGGGCTGCGGTCTGTGGGTGAGATGACTCACCCGGATCGCCGTCATATAGCAGTGCAGAGAGCCTGGGATCTGGTGTATATCCCTGCTGCTCGTCAGGCAGGGTGGATGGGATGCTGTGCAGGCCATCGGCGCCATCTTGTGTCCTGTGTTCCTGGGCCGCATAGAAGTCTGTGAGCTTCTGCGGCTTCCCGGGTGATCTCCGACGGCGATGCATGATATCAGATCAAGGAAGGGTGAGTACCTGATCCGTTGGGATATATTTGTGACCCCAAAGTTGGTATGTGGCCGGTGTAATAGCTGATGTGCTGTGGAGAGCTTCTAGAACACAGCCATCCACGGAACCGGCCGGACACGTCCTCTCCACCCACATTTTTAATTCTGCATCAGAATATTGCAAGTCTATAAGAAATCAGTGAGACATTTAGTGAATGCAACCCAGTCTTGTGTCCCTGCCTTATTGAATTAAACAACCCAACCATCATTGAGGCAACGGTTCCATAAGACATCACACAAATGGAAAATCTGACAAGCTCTCTGAGAGGTCTGTACAAGAGTTTCCATAAGACGTGGTTTCACTGCACATCGTTTTGAACTCTCCTGAAGATAATCGGCTGTGTCCCTCAAGTACATGTATCTTGAATTTGGGGAGGGGAGCTGATGATCCCACTCTGCCTTGCTCTTGGTTTGACATCTCCCTTTCCCCTTTAGGTTCCCCCTGCCCTTTTTTTTTTTTTTCCTTTTTTTTTTCCTTTTTTTTTTTTTCTTACCTTCTTTTTCTGTGTATTTAAATAATTTTCCAAGTACAAGTTGGGGAGGTCCTACCTACATACAAACTTTATTGTGACAGATTGGCCATGACTGTATGGTATAATGAAAATAAATGCAGCACTTGGGGGACTGTGTATCTATAAACACATTCACGAGTGGACATCGCATCCTCTTTTCTATTGTGCTGTTCTGCATTCAACTTAAGGTTTTTTTTAGTAATATACCGATACCAAGTATTTTCATGAGCACTCGTACTTGTGAAAATGCTCCCAATGCCAGAAACCAATACTTTGCGATTTGCGTCAATACAAATTGCACTGCAAAGATTAGCATGCGAGGGGTCATGGCCGGATGTGAACCAGGGCATTCACACGGTCCTAGAGCTGTGCATTACCCTTTATCCTACCAACGCCTATATTCATCTTTCCTCACGGGACTACGACTACTACACCCGGTGATCCCTTACATCAAAGCTGGCCCTTCCTATGTTGCACACCAAGCCTCGCACAGCCCTCGCACCTTCAAGCACTCTGTGTAAGCTGGCCGCGACGGCCATCTTGCCCACGAGATCTCCTGCCTCCACCATGTTGGCCAGCACGCAAACCGCTCCATCTGATGCCGGCACGGGGGAACCTTCCTCTGCTGATCTCCTGACGGCCATCACAACGTGCAAAGAGCTTCTCACCGCAAAAATAGATTACGTGTCTACAGACATCAGCCTTATTCAAAGTAATATTGATAAATTCTGCTCCCACCTATCCGAAGCTGAAGTCTGGATATCCCAGGTGGAGGATGTGGTCTGTTCAGACACCACTGAACTACATGCTCTCCAACGAGAAGTTAAAGCTCTACAGGAAAAACGCTTACGCCGCAATAATCTCAGAATCCTGGGGCTTCCGGAGCGGACGGAGGGCGCAAATCCTGCAGAGTTCGCAGAACATTTCCTCACCACAATATTGAGCCTGCAAAATCTCTGCCTAGGTTTGTGGTGGAACAAGCGCATCGAGTCCCTCCTACCCCACCTATGCATGGTGCTCCTCCGCACCCTTTTCTCCTTCATTTTCTTAACTATCGAGACATGATTCTGGCGGCCACCAGGAATAAACCGGATCTCCACCATGAAAAATCAAGGTCTCCATTTTTCCGGATTACTCCCCGGAGGTGCAAACGAAGCGACTCACCTTCACAGAGGTTTGCAAGCGCCTCCAAGAACGGGGAGTCAAATGCAGTCTTCTGTTATCTAGCAAGCCATGGGTGATTGACGGCACCTCTGTCCGTTTCTTCAACACCACGGATGCTGTCACGACTTGGATGGTCGTTAATCTGCTGGGATGTGCCTCTTCAATTTTTCCTAGTCATCCGGAGTCACTGGTGTTTCTCCAGCGGGACTACCTACTTCCCCTTCTCGGCAACAGCACATCGCATTTTGCAATCTGTTTCGGGGTGTCATTAATTTAACATTGACACCCGCACCAGATCGCATTAACAAGCTCTACTTTTTTAATCACTCCCCACAATGGATCCCTAAGTCCTTTTTACCCAATTAAACCTAATTTTTTCCACCTTCATATGGGGCACTCAGACCTCACGCTATAAACAGACCACACTTATGAGGCCACGACTACAAGGGGAATTGGTATTTCCTGATAGTTCCAAATATTTCCTGGCCTCACAGTTGGTGACGCCTCACTGGTGGCTTCAACCTGTGGTTGCCAATTCTTGTATAATGCTGGAGGCAGCCATACTGGGCTCCCTTGAGGCTCTGCAGTTATTACCTTTCTTTAGTTTTGAGGCCCTGCACCCCCTTGCTCCCTCCATGCTCACGACACTTAAGGCTTGGAATGCCGGCATACGTCTTGAGTCTCACAAGTCCACAGAATTGTTCTTCCATGTACCACTCTGGAACAACCCTACTTTGCAACATTTTTATGCTATGAGGCAGCTCTGAGGAAGGGAGCTCGACTCCTGAAATGTGTCAGCACTTTCCACTATAAGATTCCTGCTGTCTGGAACCTTTATCTGTGACTCTGTCTTTGTTCTTATCACCTATTGGTTTGTGAGCATCCATTTGTTTTATTACAATGAATTTCCTTTTATCACGGTAATGCACAAGGAGAGTGCGCCCTCTTTCATTCTTTTTTGCTAGCATTAAGATTCCCCTGTCTTTAGAGGGTTGCACCTCAACAAGTGACCTGTGCAGCATGAAGATCTGAGCACTGTTTTTTGGATTATATTGGAGATTTTTATGCTCTGCCCAACCCACAGGCCTGGGCAAAACACAAAATTAAATCCATATCTCATATAGTGGATAATGGGAAAGTATTACAGGTCCCCTTTTCTACACTATATAATCATCTTCTTATTCTGGTTTTGCCTGACTTGTTCACTCTTCGTCAGAAGTGATTATTGGATATTCCAGATTTGGATGATGAGGATTGGAAAGATATATGTGGGTTATGCCCTTTAGGCAGTTGATCTACCTTAGGAACAGGTTAATACAATTTAAGATTCTGCATAGAGCTTATTATACTCCCCAGAGGAACCATCGGCTTAACCCCTCAATTCCTCCGACCTGTTGGCGTTGCGTTCAGGATGTGGGTGACTATATTCATATCTTTTGGTGTTGTCTACACTTGCTTGTGGGTGTTATCTGTACAATGGCAC
This sequence comes from Staurois parvus, assembly GCF_062004578.1. Classification (NCBI taxonomy): domain Eukaryota; kingdom Metazoa; phylum Chordata; class Amphibia; order Anura; family Ranidae; genus Staurois; species Staurois parvus. The sequence goes on from NW_028318305.1 coordinate 255,483, forward strand.
AGATCCTGTTTGCTCCCTCTCCTAGAATGTCTTCTGGGCCTGGTGGAAGGTCTTTTCAGCACTATTGCTGGGAAGACACTATTCGGTCTGCTGATATTTTATGCCAAAAAGGTGCTCACTCTGCACTTGAAAAAACCAGAGGCCCACAATCGTGTACTGGAAACATTTAGTAGACTCTCAACTCCTGCTTTACAAAGCAACTTATATAAATAGAGGTTACATAGTTAGTCTGGCTGAAAAAAGACAAAAGTCCATCCAGTTCAACCATTAAAAAAAAAAAGTTATAATCCTATACCCACAGTTGATCCAGAGGAAGGCAAAAAAAAACCCAGCAAAGCATGATCCAATTTGCTCCTCCAGGGAAAAAAAATTCCTTCCTGATCCCCCGAGAGGCAATTGGATATTCCCTGGATCAACGTTACCTATAAATGTTAGTATTCAGTTATATTCTGTGTATCTAAGAAAGAATCTAGAACTTTTTTAAAGCAATCCACTGAGCTGGCTAGAACCAACTCTTGAGGGAGTCTATTCCACATTTTCACAGCTCTCACTGTGAAGAAACCGTGTTTGGAGATTAAATTTCTTATCCTCCAGATGTAAAGCGTGCCCCCTTGTCCTGATAAAGTCTGGGCAAAATGGTTAGCAGATACTACCATGGTATAAACCACCCCCCACCCCGGCACTCGGCTGAAATTATGAGTTTGGTGGATTATTGACCATGTATTACTTATTGTTCTTGTAAGTGAGGGGGGACCTATATTGGGCACTCAACCATGCCAAAATACGATTGCTGTAACGAGAGCCACATACGCACACCTTTTGTTTTTTTTATTTTTTCCTTTTTATTTTTTTTTGTTTTTTGGTTATGTTGTGCTATTTTTTGCACTGTATTGTTCTGGATAGTCCAGCCCTGTGAGCGCTGGGTATCCAGGTTCTTCTTTTGCATTTTTTATTGTAAGTGCAAAAACTGAAAATTATTAGTTTGTTTAAAAAAATTGATTAGCATGTGATTTGAAAAGGAATTAGATTCCTGTCCAAATCACATGTGGTTTCCCCACTGCTCCTGTGTGAACCCAGGCTTGTCATAGCCCGAGTTCACACAGGAGCAACGTGGTAAACCTCCCTGCATGGATCCCAGGCTGAGCAGAGAGTGGGCATGCGGGAATATATACTGTGGAGGAAGTTGCTCAATATTCTCAGCAGTAGGAGGTGACAGTTCGGACTAGACAGCATCTGAGTCCATGTCACGGTGCTCTAACCCGAACTGTATTCGCTGAAAGGAGAGAAGAGAAAGTTTTCTCTCCTCTCCTACCACTGAGAATATGAAGCAACTGCCACCATAGTATAGATCCCCACTCTCTGCTGTGTGAAACCTCCCTGCACCACTCCTGTGTGAACTGACAACTTGGGTTGACACAGGAGCAGTGAGGAAACCGCATGTGATTTGGACAGGAATCTCATTCCTGTTCAAATCGCATGCTAATGTTTGTGGTGCAGTTTGCGTCCATACATTTTGTATCGACACAGGTTGCACCCCACGGTATTGGTAATCGAAATTGGAGAGTACATGACCGAAAGTATCGGTACTTGTACTTACTGATAAAAAAAAAACAGTGTTGTTGCATCCCTAGTTTTTTCATGAGATATGTTCATTGCGGTGTCTTTGTCATATTCCTGAGCAATGTAACTCGAGGTATTATTGGTTTGGAAAAAGGTAGAATCTTAAAGAATGTAACAAAAATGGGGTTCTAGGACCAATACATTTCAGATTATATTTAAAGCACATTGCTTGTTTTCTCCTTTGTTAGCACTGAGTACAGTAGATCTTTCTAGAAACAAGAAAAATCTCTAATTTAATGTATTTATTTATTCAGGAAAACATTTACCCATATGCATGCTTACAATACTATTATTAATGATGGTCAAAAAGGGACATATTTTGTAATAAATGCAGCAAATGTGAAACTGACACCATACCATACATCATATATGTACTGCAGTGCCTTTGTGACCAACAAAAAATATAGCAACTAAATTCTCTGTATTGATTTTTTGGGCAATGAAAAGGTTAAAACAAAGCTTTAAAATGTGTTTCAACATCACTGTGCAGCTATTGACCATTATGTGCTGAGCCATGGAGCTGTTTTTACACATACTGAGCAGCACAAAGACAAAGTGGTTTTAAATATTTTTTTTTAACACCGATATTTCCTGTGCACTAATAAGTATCTATGCTAGGGATAATAAATATAATTTAGGAGGTTCATTTTTGAATAAGAGGAGCACAGCAGAAAGGTCTGGAAAGCAATTGAGGTGCTTAAAAACCTTTATATGTAAAGGTTTGGGTGAATTTTCATTTATGTGGGTGAAACAGCAATGAAAGACGTTTGCACACAGCTGGTAAAACACCTCTCTTGTTTCCAAAAGAAGACAAAAAAAGGCTCCTGGAAGGGAAGTGCAAATCCTACATTCTTTGTCAAAAATGAGAAAGCAAACAAATTGTGCACAAGTAAATTAAGTGGTAAGTGTTGAAGAGAATGCACAAGAAACATAGAGTCCAACATACAAGAGTCCATCAAGGGTTAAATCCCCTTATATATACTAGCTGTGGCTCCTCAGAGACAGAAGAAATCTCTATATATTATAAGGGAACACCAGAGAGCGCCAGACTAAGTGTAGTATTGTAGAGAGAACACATCAGTTCAGTCCCAGTGAGGGTCAAGTGAGGTAACAAGTTACTAGGAAGCAGAGATGGTCTGATTAGCGCAGGACCAAGAAATGAAGGCTTAAATAAGGAGCCTGGTGGCTCTGAACCATGTAGCCATACCCCCTGCACATTCCTTTGGCACGTGACACCTTTTCCTGTTGGCACTGTGTTTCACGGACAGTCTGTGCTTCTTTGTAGCTGGTCACCTAAGTTGACCAGGCCTGTAGCAGTGCTGCAGTCTCCAGGACTTGATTGAGTTTTAAAGCCGATGGGTGTTCTTGATGATAAACGCAGTTTCATCTGTTATTGTGCGAGTTGCCACTTGTCTTTTTAAAGGTGAATGCATTCAGTACTGTACTTAAAGCTAAACTCCAGATAAGAGACACAAATAATTCAGCTCTATATCCATTTAAATATTTATTATGCATATGTTTTTTTTTAAATACAATTGAAGTAAGCAGCTGAATCTGACTTGGCATTGATGTCTTGCAATCCCCTATACAGCAGCACTCAGATATGACAAGGAAAATACAAGACTGGGAGTCAGGCAGGTGTGCTGGATTTAAATGTGTTTACTAGAAACATGCTGATAGGTTAGGAGAGCAGAGTCAACAGAGGGGTGATCTACTCAGCCTGTTGGCAGTTTTTGACTGTCCATCCTGGAGATTAAGAATACACAGAGAATACCATTCTTTCTTTCACTGTGTGTGTTCACCTACTGGATATGCTGTATGAGATGGCTGTGTAAATCTAAAAAATGTGAATGGACAGAAATACAAATCCTTTTGGCAGGCATGTACAGCCCCTATGATGTATCTGTGTATTTAGCTATTTACTTGGAGTTCAGCTTTGATGCCATCAGTAAACACTACAACAGTAACAGTTGATTTACAAAGATAGTTATCACTGTAGGTCGTTCCACTTCTGCTCATAATCACTGATATACTGTATGCATTGAAAAACTGATGATTGCGCAAACCATAATTTAGTACATAAGACTTTTGTTGTAATCCAACAAATTATATCAGAAACTCATAGGAAACCCCATGCATTTCTGTTGGTAATTGTTAAAGTACTATTAGCTTGTGCCACCATCTGTTTATGAATGTATATAGTGGGTAAAATAAATATTGAACACGTCACCATTTTTCTCAGTAAATATATTTCTAAAGGTGCTATTGACATGAAATTGTCACCACATATCCTTAACAACCCATGCAATCCATACATACAAAGAAACCAAAACAAATAAGTTCAGAGATTAAGTTATGTGTAATAAAATGGAATGACACAGGGAAAAAGTATTGAACATGCTAACCAAAATGTATTTAATACTTTGTACAAAATCCTTTGTTGGTAATGACAGCTTCAAGACACTTCCTGTATGGAGAAACTAGTTGCATGCATTGCTCAGCTGTGATTTTGGCCTATTCTACCACACAAATAGTCTTCGAATATTGAAGGTTCCCTGAGCCTTTTCTATGAACTCTGATCTTTAGTTATTTCCATAGATTTTCTATTGGATTTAAGTAAGGTGAATGGCTGGGCCATTCTAGCAGCTTTATTTTCTTTCTTTGAAACCAGTTGAGAGTTTCCTTGGCTTTGTGTTTGGGATCATTGTCTTGCTGAAATGTCCATCCTCATTTCATCTTCATCTTGCTGATATATAGCAGCATATTTTTAACAAGAATGTCTTGGTATATTTTTCCATTCATCATTCCTTCAGTGACATGAGGTTTGTCAGTACCGTATGCTGAAAAAAAGCCCCACACCATGATGTTCCCACCTCCAAACTTCACTGTTGGTATGTGTAGTGGGTGATGTGTAGTGCCATTTGACCGCCAAACATGGTGTGTATTATGGCATCCAAAGAGTTAAATTTTAGTCTCAACTGACCAGACTATATTCTCTTAGCTTTTCAGTGGCTTGTCTAAATGTTTACCAGCACACTAAAGTAGCTTCAACATGCTTTTTTTTCAGCCATGGAGTCTTACGTGGTAAGCGTGCATACAGGCCATGGCAGTTGAGTGCATTACTTATTTGCTTTGAAACAATTGTACCAGCTAATTCCAGGTCTTTCTGAAGCTACCATAAAGTGGTCCTTGGCTTTTGGACAACTCTTCTGATAATTATTTTCAATCCCTTGTCAGAAATCTTGCAAGGTACACTTGGTCATTGCCGGTTTATGGTGAAATTATGTTCTTTCCACTTCCGGACTATGTCGCCAACAGTGCCCACTGGAACATTCAGAAGTTTAGAAATCCTTCTGTAACCAATGCCATCAGTATGTTTTGCAACAATAAGGTTGTGAACGTCCTGAGAGAGCTCTTTGCTTTTACCCATCATGAGATGTTTCTTGTGGCGCGCCTTGGTAATGAGACACCTTTTTATAGGCCATCATTTGGGACTGAACCAACTGATAATAATTTGCTCTGTCAAGGGGCACGATTGCTTTCTAATTACTGATAGATTTCAGCTGGTGTCTCAGCTTTCCATGTCTTTTTGCACCTTCCTGTCCTCATTTGTTCAATACTTTTTCTCTGTGTCATTCCATTTTATTATACATAACTTAATTTCTAATATCTCATAAAAGTGCAGCGCTAAAACATTATCTCAAATGAATAAAATAATAAATATTGTGACAGTTCGTGGTAAAGTGCTTTATACAGGAGTTGATGGTGACTTCAAACTTTAGTGGTGTGCCAAGAAGGTATAGTAAAAATACGCACTCACCAGATGCGTATCTTTAAATACGCATGTAAAATGATATAACCAGAGGTCCCCCTCTCAGGATGGGTTGTGCCGTATTAACGGACTATCCTCCCTCTGGGTGGTATAAAGCTATACAGATGTCTCCCTTGGTGGGTGCAGATAGGATCAAGCCAGAGGCCTCCTTAATGGATGGATAGACGCTTGTCAGCCAGTAATGGAACAGCTCCCTCCTCTGGAATGGTGCCACATGTAACTCTGCTACTATATCATCTGGGGTGGGCTCTACAAGTGAATGTTAGCTCGCCAAAGAGCCAAACAAAAAGTAGCCATAGTGTAGTAATTTGCAAAGAATGATTTATTATATATTCCACGTGGTTAAAAAAATTGTAGACAAAATAGTAATCAAAGTGGTAAAACACTGACCATAAACAAGTGTTAGATGGCCTCCGGACCTATCCTAGGTACTGGCAGCGTGACGTCACAGCATAATGGCTCCTTTGAGTGTGTATTTTTACTATACCTTGTTGGTACGCCACTGAAGTTTGAAGTCACCATCAACTCCTGTATCAAGCACTTTACTATGCACTGTCACAATATGTATTTTATTCATTTGAGATAATGTTTTAGATCTGCACTTTTATGAAATATTAGTTTTATGAGGTTTTTATTTGGTTTCCTTTATGTGCAATAGCTGCTAGATCTAAAAGCACTCACTGATTATATTTTATTGTATAACTTAATTTCTGAACTTATTTGTTTTTGGTTTCTTTGTATGGATTGCATAAGTTACCGACATGTGGTGACATTTCATGTCAATAGCACCTTCAGAAATATATTTACTGAGAAAAATGTTGATGTGTTTAGTACTTATTTTACCTGCTGTAAATGCTACAAATATGTTTGCCTTAAAGTTAAATATACCTAAATTTGAATTTAGAACCTACCTGATCCTACCAGAAATACAGTGTCCTTAGTAGGCCCCTTTCAGACAGGCAGATTCTGTCCCCTCACAGATCCCCGCTGATTGGAGCAGAGCAGGTAGATGACAGACCCATGTACACTCCACTGTTTCCGCAGAGCAGACACGGACAGAGACGACTCTGCTGTATGGACATCCGGGTGTAAATTGACTCCGATGTCCATATACACCCGACTACCCTCGAGTACAGTCCACCTAAACGGAAGAGGATGGATCTCCTTCCATTTTTAGTGGACCAGATACATGGCAATAAAAAAGGATTATGTGACATCCTTTTCTTTGTTATATTTTAGTTGATTTTTTTTAGCTTTACAACTTATGTAAAATACATATTGGGGACATGACAGGAGCATTTTTTCACTTTTTATTCCTAATCAAAAGCTAGATACAAAGCTAGATATAAAGCCATATCTCCCCCTGAAAAAGATGTTAGGGTTAATTACAAAAACTAGATTTTATAAAATGGAAAATATGTGCATCTCTTTAGCAAAAAAAGAAAAATGCTCTGAGACTTGGAAATGAGTGAATAAAGGATCTGGGATGCAAGTGGTTGCTTTCTATGTATGTACTATCTTGCATTTGAAAATCAATCAATAAACGTGGTTTGAGAGACATTTAAAGTGTGGCTGGATTACAGTTTATCATAAAAAGGAAGATTTTTGTATTTTTTAATATACGGTATGATTGTATATTTTTTATTTTACTATAACAGGTAATAATTGAAGTGACCGAAATGCTTCACAATGCCAGTCTACTTATTGATGACATTGAAGACAACTCCAAACTTCGCAGAGGTTTTCCTGTTGCCCATAGCATTTATGGTGTTCCATCTGTTATAAATTCTGCAAATTATGTATATTTTTTAGGATTGGAGAAAGTTTTAACGCTTAATCATCCAGATGCTGTCAATGTTTTCACCCAGCAGTTGCTTGAACTGCATCGTGGACAAGGATTAGATATATACTGGAGAGATACTTATACTTGTCCTACTGAAATTGAATACAAGAATATGGTTTTGCAGAAAACTGGAGGTTTGTTTGGGCTAGCTGTAGGTCTAATGCAGTTGTTTTCATCTTATAAAAAAGATCTGAAACCTCTGCTAAACACTCTTGGACTTTTCTTTCAAATTAGAGATGATTATGCAAATTTAAATTCTAAAGAGTATAGTGAGAACAAGAGTTTCTGTGAAGACTTGACAGAGGGAAAGTTTTCATTTCCTACGATACATGCAATTTGGTCAAGGCCTGAAAGTACTCAGGTACAAAATATTCTGCGGCAGAGGACAGAGAACGTAGACATCAAGAAATACTGTGTGCATTATCTAGACAAGGTAGGCTCCTTTGAATACACAAGACAGACTTTAAGAGAGTTAGAAAAGGAGGCATATGGACAAATTGAATTATTAGGAGGAAATCCTGAGTTGGTTTCAATAATTGAACAGCTAAGCCAAATGTATAAAAACCCATCATAATCTTGCCAATTGTTGTGTGTAACAAGTGTTTGTCATTAAAATATTAAATAAAAGAATAAATATGCGATTTGATTTTTTTTTCCATATTAAAAGTGGATTTTGTGCTCGTTATTCTTCTTTTATGCACAAGTGCATTACTTACTACAGCCGTATAGTGTAAAATCATTGCAAAACAAAAATAGTCCTGTAAACTCCATTCCAAGTCCTATCATACCAAATGTGGTTATGGAACACATACATTTCATATAAAATAATAGCAGGAAATTTGCACTCATTCCTCAACTGAGTATGATATGCCACAGCAAGAGCTAATAAACTTTCCTTAATGGAATAGTGGTACAGTGATTTTTCCAGTATCAGTATCAGATTGTAGACAATTAGAAATTTCGTAGCCATTTGTGGTAAAGAAAGGAAGGGTTAGAACCTCTGTGAAATTTTTAATTGCTATATGGACTTGGCTTTGAAGAATTTTCCCTCCCTTCCTGTCTAAGTGGTAAGTATCAAACAGAACAGAAAGTTAGTGAAATCACAATGTGGACATACAGTAGCATTTAAAATTTGACATTGTCTTACCTTTCCCATCTCCAACCAAAACTCAAAAGAGGTTTTAACTGAAGTACAGTATACATCTAGCTATTCTGGATATATAAAAGGTGAAAACACAGGCCACTACACATCTGTTAAAAAGGAGAACACTCCAGGAAGAGCTTATGCATTCAAGTATTTCTTGCTGTTAAGTCCCCTGTTGACTTGTTGTAAAACACTTAAAGGATAAGTTCACCTTCGGGAACATGTTACATTAAAGTGGAACATGTAACATGTTACGCCTCCTGCAGATTTCCCTCTGCCCCTCCCTGTGACAGCAGGCTGGGGATCTTCTCCCTGTACCCTGTGAAAAGAGTGTGGCTGTGCAAGGCTCTGCCCACATGACCACGTCATTCATTCACAGAGGAATGAATGGACTACAAGTACCAACATTTTTTGCAGCTGATGGCTTTTAGTTCTCAAACTGCAAGGACACAGGAGAGCAACCTCATAGTTCATTGATTCTTCCTGGACTGAAGAAACTGCTTTCCAGTATCGGAGGTATGATCATGAGTGTAATACCTTCTAGGCTGCTAAGAAAAAATAAAGTAAATGCACATTTTCTTTACCTGAAAAAAAGTGCATTTATTTATTTTAAACATGAAATTATCCTTTAAAAAACAGCAAAGAAACCTGCGAGAGCGAGAAATACGGAGGATGTTATTGCTAATTGCCAACAAGTATGTAGCTGACTGAAGGCAGAATTCCTGATATTCATGTTTGTTCTGCATCCGAATCTCTGAAAAAGTAAAGTCATTGGATCAGAATGACAGCCAGGCAACTAGTGTTTCAAGAAGAAACCTAGTTACTTCTTTCAGTACAGACTTCTCTCCAGTTTTAAAATAACTGATATATATCTGTGATCCGCGCTTGTATCAGTCCATTTATAGTGGAACTGAAGTCAGCTGTGCTGTGACTGCAGCACACAGACTGTCTCTGCTGCAATAAATGCCCCTACCTTCCTGCACACGTCTCCTCCAGTACTCTAAACTGAACTCTGTATACGCAGCACAGCTTACAGTGCCAGGCCAGTCTCTGAGTGCTGGGATGATGGCCTCCTATACATGCACAAAAGTGTCACTATCCTCTGCCGGCCAATGAAGTGGCCCGAAGACCGACACTCAGGGCAGGAAAGTATTGAGACTTTAGTTCTGCTTTATTTGATGAAAACTTGCAGCATTTTTTTTATAGCCCCCACAGTAATTTTATTCCACTGGTACAGTTTGAATGCCATTAAGGATTTTAGGGAAAAAAGCTGGACAAATAAGCAAATACAGTATGCGGGTGCTGCCTGTTTGAGAAGCAAAAAACTGCAGGCCCACTTGAAAAATAATAGTTTAAGCTCAGAGACCAAAGGACAAACAGATACTGCCTTACACACCACAGGTGACTGCTTCTCAAAAAGGAGTATCTGTCGCATGTGGTGTGTAAGGTTGCATCTGTCTGCAAAAAAAAGTCTTCCATTTCAAAGTTATTGTCTTCATTGACCCTTGCCTATTTATCTGATTTAAGACTACTGTCTGCTAAATGTTACCTTCCACTGCTGGAAAGGTAACTCCCCTGCTGATACCCACATATCCTAATCGTAAAGTAAGGGAAATATTCTTTACCTTAATCAGGCTGGATAGACAAATTGGATACTCACAGACCTTGGGTTACAGGCTATTGCCTTCAGATGATTGGACACTAACAAAGCTTCAGGACATCCCCCCCCCCTTTTTTTTTATCAGTGTCTTGTAGGTGATGGACCTCTTGGAGACCCGTTATGGAGAGGTTTCTATTTATAGCTAGTTCCTATTTAATTTGAATTATTAGATAAACCTCTTGTAAATACAAAAATAAGGTGCCTGGCCCTGGATTAAATTCTCATTGTACAGGAGGTTGTAAGTGCAATATTTTAAAGGTCTCACATGAAGAAGTGTGGTGGTTTATGTAAGGATATATATTATTTATAAAGGGCGTGTCCCTTTCCCTTAGATGAAATATTACAGTGCCTCCAGCCGTTAAAATACGGCAAATATTTAGTAAACCAATAATTTGGACACCTTGATAATTTGATCACCACTTATTATTATACCTTGAATTCTTTTAGCCAATATGATTTCGTACCATACACACAAAATTTGCCTTATAATAGATAAATATAAAAATTTATTTATGTACAAAAATTATATATATATTAACACAAAACGCAAAAGACTGGTGATAAATGAATATTGGTACACACAATCAAAAATATACCCTACCAATGTAATACATAATAATAAGGTTTCTAACTAATTACATCAATATCACAATTTTTAAATGATCTGATTATTAATTAAATTTATTAATAATTAATAATTTCGAGTATCTCAAAGGTGATATTCTCACAAGCCGTGGCCATAGGATTGCAAGAAGCTAGCCCTTGATATATTATACTCTGATTATTAATATTCAATAAATTATGAAATATGGAAAAAAAAATTATAATATGGCAACAAACAATTTTTAACAGTAAAACAGGATCTCTCTACATATATCTAACTACCCAATATTGTTGTGATACACTAAGGTAATTTTATGATTCCACACAACAGAGAAAATAGGTAATACAAAATCAAATAAACAATCTCACCGCGCCCGGCATTCAGACTAGGCAACTCTCCCGTGGATTTAGCTGGCAGTGGAACGCCTTTAGAAATGATATTATAGGGCAAGTGATAGATATTTAGTATGGGAGAATGTAGGAAATTATAAGGACAGAGGTTTAGAAATTTAGTAAAGTTTTAGGAAGTTTGAAAGGATGGAAGAGTAGTTATTCAGCAGAGATCTTCTTCAGATGTCAGGGTCTTCTTTTGATGAGGTCTTTTCTTTTGATGAGTTTTTCTTTTTGAGCTTTTTCTTGATGAGGTTTTTCTTTCTTAAAGGTACAAGGGCTTTTATATCCACTAATCCATTGTTCTAAGATACCTTCCCACCAGGCTTCTTGATTGGCTAGTTGAGAAATGTGTGTACATAAGCTATTTCTCACCTGCCCGCCAGGTGGCGGTCATGTATCATAGAACAATTTGAGTATTTGAGATGACTCATACCTCGGGTGGAATCTTAAGGTAATTTCAGGGATCAAATATACGTCTTTTTCCAGATATAAGTGATCATACCTATAATATTCTAAATAGGGACCATGGAATATAGGTGTATATTCAGTTATTCCTTCTGGAAATACCATCCTGTTTGTTTCCTGATAATACATCTTACTTTCCATCATCTCAATACTCAAGTTAGTGATATATAGTTCCCATTGCTGAATATTTAGTGGTGTGTAAAATCTATAACATCTTATTTATAATATGTTTTTGTAGTATATCTTTGTAATTATATACAGTCAATTTTTAGATTTAAATGTCCTGAATTTCACTTCTTTGTTTTAGAACCAACATTTTCTATGTGTAGGGAAAAACTCTCTGTTTGCCTGGCTCTTGTATTAGAATCATGGTAAACAACTGTTAATGCTTTCACCCTTGGTGGACAATAGTATATTGTGATAGTTTCAGAGGTCTGTTGGTTTATCACACTCTACAAGGTTTGGGTAAACTTCCAACCAGTTGAGTTCCCGTCTCATTATTGTTAAAATGTTTGAAAGTCGAAGTCCTATCTGGCTATCTGTTTGACTTTCTTGTATATGCATTCTTCTCAACCTCAATATACAAATAGTACTTTTTGACAGTCCAAACAGTCTTATTGTCTTATGAAAAGTCTCACTTCCCCCCATTCTATGCATTTCTTAACTAGAATCCTTGAGGGTCCAACCAAGACAAAATTAACTCTTAGCATCCGGCTATACTGAGCTGCTTGTCATATAATGTTATGTCTTGATAAAGTCATGTTTTTGAGACATAATTCAAAAGGTCCACAACAAATCCCCCTTTTTTTTGGGGTACAGGCACGTGTAGATGGGTGTCTGTATCGAAAAACATGAGTGGGACCTTTGGCTAGAGTGATTGTTCGTCTTCTCCGGTGAAGTGAATGAAATTCAAAAAAAAAATTTTTTTTTTTTTTTTTTATAATAAAATGGCAGCGGTGATGCTGGTTGGTCCTCAACTTGACTCGGCGTCTTTAGATGGACACTTCTGATGACGATCCTGGTCTTGTGATGAGGCCGGCCTGGCCTGGCACATCCACCTTGGGGTCCATGGGTCCTCCGCACGACAGGTCTCGTAGACGGTCTCCTAGGCGGGTCTTTTCCTCTGGACTGGCCCTTGGTGGCCTGGGACATCAGGTTATCGTCTCCGGATCGATCTCTGGCATCTGGTCTTTCCCACAGGACATTATAGCTTCCTTCTAGGGTCTGGTCATTGACACCTCCGATCGCCGGTCTAGTCATCGTCTGGGCCTTCCTTTCTAAATTATTAAAGTGAATAGTTTAAGTATTGGATATACATAAAATTATATTACTGGATCCTGTAAGGCAAAAGATGGATTATATGTTCAAAGGAAATTTAATAATGATCTCAATATCTCCAGATAGGAACTGGTGGGTTGTCTTCCAACAACTGCAATTGAGATTTTGGATGGCAAGCACGTAATTGATTGATGTGCACCCATCTATCACTGATTTCACCATACCGGGTAACCTGCAATTTATATGCGACCGGAGAGATTTTATCAATGATAGAGAACGGACCTTTCCAAGATGGAAGGAATTTCCGTTCCTTGATCTGGTCTCTTGCAAAGTTGTATAGATAGACCTTGTCACCAATCTCATATTCCTTCTTGGAGGTTTTGAGATCATAGTATGTCTTAGCACTAGTTGCAGCTCTTTCCAAATTTCGCTGGGCAAAGGCAAAAGCATATTGCAGATGTTTACGTAAATCCTCTATGTACTGGTGTGTGGTGGTAGCATTGATCAAATTTTGATCTGTAGTGCGATACAATAAGTGCTGGGGCAGTACCATCCGTCTACCTGTCATCAGTTCAAAAGATGACATTTTTGTAACTGTATTCGGAGTAGCCCTCAACGCCATCAGGACCAGTGGAAGTTTGACATCCCAATCTTTGCCTGTTTCCTTAACAAATTTTTTAAGGACATTAACGATGGTCTGATTGTATCGTTCTACACCACCACTAGAGGCTGGCCGATAGGCGATATGCAATTTCCTTTTAACCCCCAAAATTTTCCACAATTTGGCCATCACTTCGCTAGTGAAGTGCGATCCTCTATCAGACTCTATCCTCTGTGGTAGACCAAAACGTGAAAATACATGATTTATTAGCAATGCAGCACATGTCTCGGAGCTATTATTTGGTGCTGGTATACACTCAACATACTTGGTGAATAAACATGTAACTGTTAACATATACCGATTTCCTCGTGAAGATTTTGTTACGGGCCCAATAAAATCCATCTGAAGGTCTGACCAAGGCATACATATCCCCCTCTTCTGGAGAGGTGCTCTGTGAGTTGGCTTGGTAGGTTGAAATTGGGGACATATTAGGCAACCTTGGCAGTACTCCTTCACATCACGTAACATATGAGGCCAGTAGGCATAATCCCGCAGGATCTCATACGTGATCTTCTCTCCACGATGACCGGAAGTGGGAGCATCATGGGCATGCTGTAGCATCAAACCTCTAAATTTAAGTGGGACGACCCATTGTTGTACGCCACCCTTTGAGGTTCGTATCAACAATCCCTGGTATAAAGAGAATTGGGATTTGGATTTCATTAAGATACGTAAATCCTCCTCCCACTACATACTTCCTTATTTATGGGATTTTGGTTGGGATCTTCTATATGACTATAAAACAAGCCAATTATTGGGTCTTCTTTTTGGGCAGTAATTAAATCCTCGCTAGGAGAATCGTGACTCCACTGTATTGCATTTGGATCACCAGCTGTTCTGGCCTGTTGCCTGGTGACAGCTTCAACCTGTACGGTACCTAAAAATTGATCAATGTCTAACAGTTCACCGGTGATTGCCCCTTCCTTGGCTAGAGAATCGGCCAGATCGTTCCCTTCTTTCTCGGCACCTAGAACCTTGGAGTGGCCTTTGGTCTTCTTGAAGTGCAGGGTGAGATCATTGGACCTTACCAGTTCATCGATGTGACAAAAGAGCTTACCATGTTTCACGGGTTTGTGATTACTCTTGTTCATGTTGTTTCGCTTCCACCTAGGGAAATACTCCACAAAACTATTCCTGACATAATTGGAATCGGTTATGATGGCACACTCTCTGATGTTGAACTCTATAGCCATCTCAACTGCTCTAAGGATTGCAGTAAGTTCAGCAACCTGACTGCTTTTTGGTCCAAGTTTGTATCCCACAGAAATTGGGGTGACACCTTGGGTCCAAACGATTCCAATACCTGCCACTAGTTGGAGCTGTTCCCCATCCTTGTGATGAAAAGCACAACCATCCACATATACACACGGCAGCTGTTTACAGTATTCTTCATCGTAAACCTTGTAGGGAGAGAACAGTTGTTCTTCCAGAAAGTCAGTGTCCGGGGCCTCCATAGCAGGCGTAGTTGCGGAACAATCATGGAGCTCGGCTAGGCCCTGGGCTACTGGATTTTCCTTGTTCTGTTTGTACCGAATTTCAAGAGGCCACCCTTGCAAAGACAAAGTCCAAGCAGTGATGCGGCTATTGGACACATTTCCTCCCTTGATACGTTCACTCTTTAAATACTGTAAAGGCTGGTGTGCCGTTTCAACGATGATTCTCTCTCCCTGAATGTAACTGCGGAAATTCTGTAATGCCCACACGGTGGACAATAGAGCTTTTTCACAGTCACTGAACTTTACTTCAACCGGGGACAAAGTTTTACTGGCATAGGCAATCACCTTACTGACATCATCACGTTTCTGGTAAAGAACAGAACTCATACTTACCTGCGTAAACCCTGTCTCTAGATAGAAATTTTTACCCCCTTCGGGATATCCGAGACACGGGGCTTGTGTGAGACGTTCCTTTAATTCCTTCATGGCGTCCTCCTGTTTCTTACCCCACGACCATTCGACATCCTTCTTCAGTAGGTGAAGCAGTGGCTTGCTTATCTCGGCGTAATTATCAATAAACTTACGCGAGTAGTTTACCATACCTAGGAATGATCTCAATTCTTTAAGGTTAGTAGGGACTTTACAGTTCATAACCGCCTCAACCTTCTTCTTTTGTGGGTTCAAACCTTCAGCAGTAACTTCATGGCCTAGGAAGTTTACCTTCGTGCGACACCACTGGGCTTTCTGTAAGGACAGTTTAACTCCTGCTGCTTTTAATTGGCCCAGGACATGCCGAAGTTCTGTAATGTGTTTGGCCATATCAGTACTTTTGATCAGGATATCGTCCACATATGCCAACGTCCCCCTTTCGAAGGCGTCTGGCATGGCCTTGTGCATGAACACAGCAAATTCATGTCCGGAATTTATGAATCCGAAAGGCATTCTCACCCAACAATATTGTCGATTTCCAAAACTGAAGGCCAGTTTGTATTGGTCTTCCTCACTCACCTTTATGGTCCAATACCCCTGTGCACAATCCAAGGCTGTGAAAACTTGGGATCCTTGGAGCTGGGCCAGACACTGGTCTATGTATGGGACAGGCCATCCTGACATGTACACACGTTTATTCAGCTGACGGAGGTCAGCGCACAAACGCCATTGTCCATTGGGTTTTAAAATACCCAGGATCGGGTGGTTGTAGGAGCTGTGGATGGGCCTAATTATACCCCTTTCATGTAACTTCCTGATAATCTCAGCTAGAGATTCATAGGAAGCTAATGGTAACCTATACTGTCTTACGAATACTGGTGGGGCATCTGGATCTGTTTGGATCCTAGCGATGTGTAGGTCAGTAGTCCCACAATTGTAAGAATCCTTGGCAAAGATCTCTTGGAATTCAAGGAGAAGCTCTCGGAGCAATTGTCGGTCGAGATCACTGGCACACGCGTCGGCGAGGGCCACCATCTCTTCCACTAACTCCTTGAATCCAGGAAAGCTTTCCGGCTGACCTATCTCATATGCCTCTTCAAGTTTCGTGGTGAGGTCATTGGGTATGTGATGTGTGTGTGTGTTCTCCTGCCATCCAGGTTCTTTGGGGTACTCTTGTTCTTTGATTGGGTGATCAAAGACAATTGATGTCTCTTCGATTCGACAGGTGCCATCTTTAGAATCGAATGGATAAATGGACTCTATGGTGAAAATACCCTCTGGTAATGAATGGAATGTTTGTTCAATTAATTGTTCCTCCGACAAATATTCATCGGGGATGAGTCCAATCACCTGGTTATTGACCCCAAAGGTGTAATATTCAGTCTCTACCGCTAGACCAATAAGGGTCTCTTTGGGTAAGACGATGTCCTGATTAGACAGATTATGTATGTAAATGTACATCGGGGATTGATGTGTGTTGACTAGGGGCGTGTGTGTAATGTTCAGTCCCTCCCCCTGCATTTTATGGGAGAGGCATACTAATGCATCTGACCCCTTCAGTCTATGTCCCTTTTTAACTTGGATGGGGATTATGAAATGATTTATGCCCTTAGGAATTGTAATCTTCTGGGCTACCTGGACTTCAACAGCATAAGGCATCTGTTGCTGGGATTTTAAAGCTAAGTCCAGATTTTGGTATTTTTCGGGGTCCCCCTTTAGTCGACTCCATAAACAGTCATTAATTAGGTCGACTTGCATTGCAAAGCGATGTAATACATCGTTGCCAAAATAAATTTTAGTTTGGGGATTATCCAAGACTAGGAACACATGGGTGGCTGTTTTGTTTCCTACAGTGACGTTTAAGAGACACCTAGCCATTGAATTGTGATCATCAGAGTCATCAATGGAGTCTGAAATCCAATGACGCTGAGGTGTGGAGAAACGGATCATTTCCATTTTGGTCAGGTGTTTTATCAGCCCATGGCTTACAAAGCTGTGTTCCTGTCTCAAATCTAGTTTGGCATATTTTGACCTATTAAGACCATTTATCCGGATGGGGATGAACAAGTCGCTGTTAACCCTTTCAATACCTGTCAAGAATTGGGTATGATCTCCCCCTTTTCTTGGTTTATCCTCCTGATGAAAAGATATTGTAAGGATGTCATCTTGGAGGGAAATATCTTTTATTTTATCTTGGGGAATTCTAAAAATGTGATCCTCATCTCTTCTGATAGGGTTATGGTCATCAGGTTTGATAACCGTTACATCAGGAAGTTGGCTGTTCCTGAAATGGATTTCTAATGATCCAGGCCTTTCTTCCACCAGGTGGCAGTGTTGTCGGGAATGGGGAGTTTTAAGTTTCCCATATTTAATTGGGGTATTTACCTGTGACCACAGTACTTGGTTCACACAGTCAACTATCGTGTTCAGCCTTTTTAGGAAGTCCATCCCAATTATCATGTGGTGCTGGGAGATGCTAGCAATGATGATGGGGTGTCTCAGTTCCTTATTACCCAGTTTCAGTTTAAGCCAGGCGGTACCCATGACTTGTAAAGGGTCTCCACCTACACCAATTAATGAGCTGTCAAAGCTTTTAAGTCTCGGCTTAGTGGGCATGACATTAGCCACTTTATCAAAATGTTCCTGTGACATGATGGTGGCTTGGGATCCAGTGTCTATTAGGCCGACAATAGAAAGATCACTGGCATCCTGCACCTGCACCGTGGCATAATATCTCCCATCAGATTCAGTCAGCTCACACATGAAATTGGTGTGGTTGAAGATCTGTGGGCCCTTCAATAACCTATGACTGGCTCTTATCTCACCGCATGTGGTGGACACATCACCCTTATCCTCCCTGGTGGGATTCTTGGACTGTCTCAAGACAGAAGCACAACTAGAAGTTGGCGCTCCGTCTGGCTTGTCAATCCCGACGACTTCCGATGCCGCGACTATATTAGGGGCAATAGATGGACACTGAAAAGCAGGAGAATCGTTAATAACCAACAAATGGTCCCCCTTTGCCTGAGAACTAGCTTCTCCATTAGTAGGCGTGTCAGGGACGGGGCACACATCTCCTGTCATTTGACTCAGTGTTCTCCCCTGTTGGTTTAAGGCTTGGTTGCCTGTTAATTCTGTGACCCTTGGTTGGTCACAGGAGCTGCTCCTAAAAAAGGATTGGATGAAAATTGAGTGACAAGCCTGTCCATTTGTTCAGCCATTTTGCTGACCTGTGCCTCTATTTGTCCAATACGCTCAGAGGAGTCATTCTGTTGATTCTCCCTTTTCCTATACTTGCGCTTGTATTTTGGACGGGACTGGTAATGAGACTCAGAGTCAGAACTACTGCTCTGGTCCCGACGCCATTGTTCTCTCTGAGGTTTTGGGGTCTCCCTGTTATTAAAGGGAGCCTGGGGTACTTTTATCCCCCCTTTGAGCTTGAGGGTGTTCTTGGCGTGGAGGAAATCTTTGGAAGTCGGAGTTCTTATTAAAATTGGGATTCTTATTGTAATTATGGTTCCTGTTGAAATTGGGGTTCCCATAAAAATTCCCATGTTGGTTTTGGCGAGGATAATAGAACCTCCGAGGATACCATTGACTCCTTTGATTCTCATCACTGTACTGACCCTTACCATACTTTTTATTCTTCTCACTTCCACTACCGTAGTTTCCTGGCTTTTGTCTATCCTTTCTCACCCACTGGTTTTGGGGTGCAAAGTTATGGACCTCCTTCACTTGCTGGGTTTGAGGTACAAATCTAGGGGAACCATTGGTTTTACCCCCACGGACTACTTCCGCATATGATTTTTTCTCTGCCTGCAAATTTGGATTTGGAGGGGAAACGGTAGTGGTTGTGTCAAGGTCCTACCTTTTCCCTGTGGTTATGTTACTTCATGTGCTGGTGTCCATCTTGGATTCTGCTGTGCATGATGGGAGCCCTTTTATGCCTTCAGGTTTCTGTGGTCCATCCTCCAGAGGGGTGTGGCTGATGACATATAAGCCTGTGGCCCGCACATGCTCTTTGCACTTGTGTCTTGTGTCTTTGTGTTGCTGTTACTCTGTTCTGACTCTCGTGACTCTCCTGGTATCTGATTCGGCTTGTCTTGACTATTCTTTGTATTCTCCTTTGATCTGACCCTCTGTTGCTGAACCCGGCTCGTGACCTGTGATTCTCGTCTGCTGTCCTGTACTGTTCTGTCCTGTTGTTGTTGACCCCGGCTTGTCTGACTACTCTTTTGTCTCTTCCACCAGCTACACGCCATTGGCGGCGGCCATTACCGCAGCTGAGGTGTCTTGGGGGCCGCGACCTGGTTCCTGGCTGCGTCAAGTCCATCCCCACCATCAGGGGCCCTGGTGAAGGGCAGCCTGGGACTTAGACTCCGCGCCCTGAGGGACTTCGGTCTGTGGGTGGTGGTTGTCGTCAGCCAGTGCGTTACATTGTTAGGCCTGCCTGTCCGTTCCTCAGCTCCTGCCCTGACAGGTTGCTACTATCCTGGGGCTACTTTTGGGTTCTCTTTTTATTCCACCCTCACTGGACTGTTGGATTGAGAATAAATAGTCACTCTCTCTCACCAACCAATCAAGAGAGCATCCCTTTCTGTAATCCTTTGCAAGTCCCAATTTTATGTAAGCAGGTAATGCTTCATAGAATAGGGTCTTGAATTCTGGCTGGTTAGGATTGGGATCCTTTTCAGCCAGGAAATAAGCATTTCTGAGGACAGCCAGAAATTCTGCAGGGCTTTGGTGAGGACCACACTTTAAATTGTAGGCCGCAGCCTTGGCAGAGGTTACAGTTTTATAAGGCCCAAATTCCATGTGGCACTTATGTTTAACCTCTCTCCAGGACTGATTGGAATAGGCCCTCAAGGTCTCAAAGAATTGCCGGTATTTCTCTTCAAACACCCATGGCAGCAATTCTATTTTGGTGTGGTCATGTCTAATGCCCAGAATTTCTAACGTCTGTTCATATGTTTTCATGTGTTCGGTGATCTCAAGGGATCCTTTCTTAGAAAACATAGGAACAGTGTCCTTCAGGAACTTAATGACCTTTGGGGTGTCATACCTCCTGAATGACCCCTGGGATTTCCCTTCCTGTCTATATGAAACCTCATACTTTTCTTCTGAGCGCTCTGGAGTGTATCTTAGAAGCCTAGGAGGCGACCTATATTCTGACCCTGACTCACTATCAGATACTTCGCTGTGATGCGGGTATCTCCGCTCATCAGCCTCTGGCTTGACTGGGTTGGTCCGTCTTTGGACCCCAGAATTTATTTGGGCCGTCAACCTCATAATCTGCTCCTCCAGAGTTTTCTGCTCAGATTTTATCAAGGTAAGTTCTGACTGGTCATGCTTATCCCCTGGGTGAACTTTAATTTTGACAGGAGATAACCTCTCTAATCTGAAGTACTCCACCTCATCTTTTAAGTCCTGATACTTCTCTTGAAGTTGTTTTAATTCCTGAAAGTTTCTTTCATACAGGTCCTGAGCACTTCGAAAGTCTCTGACCAATCTACCATAATCTTTCTGGGATTCGTCTAAACGAATACCGGCATGACCAAGCTTCCCTTTCAAAGACTCAATGTCCTGATTTTTGCTTTCTAACAAGAGGCGGGCCTCTGACAACTCTTCCCTTAAAGTCATGGTTCGCTGGGCAGCTCCAGCGGTCATGAACCATAACATGGGCCAAGCTTCTAGGAGAAGTCTGTCACGGCTTTTATCACTTTCTGCTCCAGCAAATGCTATTAAAAACCCAACAACCTGGCCCTTTTGGTTGAACAGGTCCTCAAAGGTGCTCATAGCCTGCCTTTTCTCTTCATCCACAAATTCATTATTGCTATCCCCCAAACTTAATCTCTTGCGGATGTAATCTATTACTTCACATTCAACATACTTCTGCCAAGCACCGACAGCTTTCCGGGCTGGCTTCAGAGCTTCCTGCTCAATGCCTTGAGCCGCCATATTTTCCTCGTTATGCTTGGAAGAGGTGGATCCGTGATTACTGGATGCCATTTTGATATAAAATATATGTTTGACAAAGTGTACAAATATACAATCACCAGTGCGTTTTGTGTTATGGTACGATTTCTATGGATCTCAGCAGTGCCTCCAAATTTATCCTGTGGTGGTTTATGTAAGGATATATATTATTTATAAAGGGCGTGTCCCTTTCCCTTAGATGAAATATTACAGTGCCTCCAGCCGTTAAAATACGGCAAATATTTAGTAAACCAATAATTTGGACACCTTGATAATTTGATCACCACTTATTATTATACCTTGAATTCTTTTAGCCAATATGATTTCGTACCATACACACAAAATTTGCCTTATAATAGATAAATATAAAAATTTATTTATGTACAAAAATTATATATATATTAACACAAAACGCAAAAGACTGGTGATAAATGAATATTGGTACACACAATCAAAAATATACCCTACCAATGTAATACATAATAATAAGGTTTCTAACTAATTACATCAATATCACAATTTTTAAATGATCTGATTATTAATTAAATTTATTAATAATTAATAATTTCGAGTATCTCAAAGGTGATATTCTCACAAGCCGTGGCCATAGGATTGCAAGAAGCTAGCCCTTGATATATTATACTCTGATTATTAATATTCAATAAATTATGAAATATGGAAAAAAAATTATAATATGGCAACAAACAATTTTTAACAGTAAAACAGGATCTCTCTACATATATCTAACTACCCAATATTGTTGTGATACACTAAGGTAATTTTATGATTCCACACAACAGAGAAAATAGGTAATACAAAATCAAATAAACAATCTCACCGCGCCCGGCATTCAGACTAGGCAACTCTCCCGTGGATTTAGCTGGCAGTGGAACGCCTTTAGAAATGATATTATAGGGCAAGTGATAGATATTTAGTATGGGAGAATGTAGGAAGTTATAAGGACAGAGGTTTAGAAATTTAGTAAAGTTTTAGGAAGTTTGAAAGGATGGAAGAGTAGTTATTCAGCAGAGATCTTCTTCAGATGTCAGGGTCTTCTTTTGATGAGGTCTTTTCTTTTGATGAGTTTTTCTTTTTGAGCTTTTTCTTGATGAGGTTTTTCTTTCTTAAAGGTACAAGGGCTTTTATATCCACTAATCCATTGTTCTAAGATACCTTCCCACCAGGCTTCTTGATTGGCTAGTTGAGAAATGTGTGTACATAAGCTATTTCTCACCTGCCCGCCAGGTGGCGGTCATGTATCATAGAACAATTTGAGTATTTGAGATGACTCATACCTCGGGTGGAATCTTAAGGTAATTTCAGGGATCAAATATACGTCTTTTTACAGATATAAGTGATCATACCTATAATATTCTAAATAGGGACCATGGAATATAGGTGTATATTCAGTTATTCCTTCTGGAAATACCATCCTGTTTGTTTCCTGATAAGACATGTAACTAATGCTAGTTTATAATACATCTTACTTTCCATCATCTCAATACTCAAGTTAGTGATATATAGTTCCCATTGCTGAATATTTAGTGGTGTGTAAAATCTATAACATCTTATTTATAATATGTTTTTGTAGTATATCTTTGTAATTATATACAGTCAATTTTTAGATTTAAATGTCCTGAATTTCACTTCTTTGTTTTAGAACCAACATTTTCTATGTGTAGGGAAAAACTCTCTGTTTGCCTGGCTCTTGTATTAGAATCATGGTAAACAACTGTTAATGCTTTCACCCTTGGTGGACAATAGTATATTGTGATAGTTTCAGAGGTCTGTTGGTTTATCACACTCTACAAGGTTTGGGTAAACTTCCAACCAGTTGAGTTCCCGTCTCATTATTGTTAAAATGTTTGAAAGTCGAAGTCCTATCTGGCTATCTGTTTGACTTTCTTGTATATGCATTCTTCTCAACCTCAATATACAAATAGTACTTGTTGACAGTCCAAACAGTCTTATTGTCTTATGAAAAGTCTCACTTCCCCCCATTCTATCCATATCTTAACTAGAATCCTTGAGGGTTCAACCAAGACAAAATTAACTCTTAGCATCCGGCTATACTGAGCTGCTTGTCATATAATGTTATGTCTTGATAAAGTCATGTTTTTGAGACATAATTCAAAAGGTCCACAACAGAAGGCAGTCCAGGGGTCCAGTCCATGTATTTCAAGTAAGCAGAAAACTGCTGTTAGCATCAAGCTGCTAGCTCTGGGCTAAGCATTGTTGTATTATATCAAGAAGGATGACGGATGAGTGTATATTTATTTTCCTGCAGCGTCTAGTCCAACAGTTCTTTTCCAGAGAGATTCATTTAATCAGCTCAGAAACTGTTAATAAAACAGAGGTACAGACAGGATACTTAGAGTATTCAGGCAACCATCAGAAGCCCTCAGAGGACTCACTTTCTCCTGTCACACCTTAACCAAAATGAATTTACCTAATATACACATTCTTCCAGTTCATTATAATGACAAGCACTCTGATCGGCCACTTTTAAGAGCCCCTTTGATCTTCTGGGTGACAGGTTATGGCTTTTAGGCTTGGACAGCTGCAGTCATAATTTTAATCAAAAGTTGTCCAGATATTTCCTAAACTACATTCTTTTACTATTAATTAGATAAACAAGTTACCCTTTGAAGAATGCTATTTACCATACTTAATACTCCTTTTTATGTTATTAGATTGTAGATGTTGACCAAGTCTGAGCTATCTTCATTTTATCACCCTTGCAAGTTTGCAAATTACCTCCTTTGAAATGTAACAAGTTGATATTGCATAAAATTAACATAGCAAAGAGTCCTTGGCTATGCTTTTGTTGTGTAAAATACATCTAGCTCAGTCCTATGCTGGCCCACTCAAGAACATTAGACAGTGTGTGTGTGTGTGTATATATATATATATAAATATATATATATAATTACAATATCCCTACAAGCGTCCGGAGAGATGTCTATACCAGTGGAAGTGCTCAATGGCACAAACGTGATGCATATTCCAGCGTGCACTGTTAGAAGCAGGAAAATGTTTTTCGAGGAGGTTGCTAGGCATAGTGCTTGGGGGAACTGTGATATATGATGTTGGACACACAATGGAGGAAATTTGTAAAGCTTAAATTTTAATAACATTCCCTAAAAACTAATGACCACATACAAAATATGATATATGTAGCAGTACCCCCATAGGAGCCAGCAATTTTGTAGGTCTGTATGTCTTTTCCTGTTTTCTGCTATGTAGCCAGGGACACTGTCACAGTCACTCTTTGGCTAAATAAACAGTTTATGGGATGTTCTTATTGTTTTTATTTTTGGAGTAACTGGGAGCTCTGCAGCTCCTCCAGCCTGGACACTCGGCACTGCCTGCAGCAACTCTGGTGCTGACGTTTGGTTCATTCTTCCTTGTGTGCACCATCTAGCTACGCTCTCCACATGGCTTTTCTTCTGCTACACCCAAAAGTGGCGCTTCGGCTCTGCCCTCTCTCAACCCCACCTGCTTTTCTTGATATTCTGGCACACTGTCGATTACTCCACCTGTTGGGCAGACTTCTCTGGCGCTCTCTTTCCAGCCCACCCTATTGACTCCTTCCCCGCCATTACTCAGGCATACTCCAGCATTAACAGTCTCTACTGAAAAGCAGGCAGTATCTGCAGTAACTATAAAGTGGGTATAAGTGAGCGCTAAGGGTAAAACATCTGCTGAACACAAAAGGTACCAAAAAAACAACCTCCAAAATTCACATAAAGATAAGAGTGCAGCGCTTATAAAGATAAATAAAACACATAAAATTACATAACAAAGTGTATAACTGCAAAAAACGCAGGTAAATAAAAGTTCTGTTCCTGTCACTAATGGAGTGACTCAATAGTAAAGGTGCTCAGTTCACAATCTCCTCAATAGATGGAGTGAAGTGGGGGATCAGTTGGATCCCTGTTGGTATATGGTGATGACCAGAAAACGATATATACCAAAATTAATATAAGATTGTGCACTCACCAGATGCACAATCAATATGCGTATGTAAGAGATAACCCCTCTTAAGGTATGACTCCAGGGCTCATCTGAAGCAAGGTCTGGTCTAGTTCTGCGTTGTGGACCCTCAGCTGTCACGCATGGCTCTGTCTCCTATTGCTCTTGACTCTGTAGGTAATTGGAAGCTCACCCAAGAGCCCCAGAGAAAAAAGGAGGCCAGAATAGCGTGATACCGTTTGAACATGCGTGCGTTTATTCCATCCAGCAAAAAGGGTATAAAAACATAATACTGACCAGACAAGAAAGTAAGTTGGCCACCGGGACCCCATTGGTGCCGGCGGCAGTAAAACATCACTGTGCCGCAGTTCCTCTCTGACGTGTTTCGTGCAACCGCACTTACTCATAGGGGGTATGTTATGGTGTGTGGTTGTATTTCAGGACTTGGGCTTGGCCCCTTAGTTCCAGTGAAGGGAACTCTTAAGGTGTCAGCATACCAAGACATTTTGGACAATTTCATGCTCCCAACTATGTAGGAATAGTTTAGAGATGACTCCTTCCTTTTCCAAGATGACTGTGCACCACTATTGCACAAAACAAGGTCCATGAATGAGTGAGTTTAGGGTGGAGGAACATGACTGGCCTGCACAGAGTCCTGACCTCAACCCAATAGAACACCTTTGGGATGAATTAGAGAAGAGACTGCGAGCCAGGCCTTCATCCGGCATCAGTAGCTAACCGCACAAATGCGCTTCTGGAAGAATGGTCAAACATTCCCATAAATTCACTCCTAAACCTTGTGGACAGCCTTCCCAGAAGATTTGAAGCAGTTATAGTTGCAAAGGGTGGGCCAACTGAAGATTGAACCCTACAGACTAAAACTGGGATACAATTAAAGTTAATGCGCGTGTAAAGGTAGGTGTCCCAATACTGTTGCCAATATATTGTGTGTATATATATATATATATATATATATATATATATATATATATATATATGGCTTTTTTCTCCCATTTCTCTGAGGATTGCAGTGATCTATCGGCCTCCTGGACTGGTGTCGTGCTTTCTTGAAGACTTCTCTGCTTGGCTACCCTACTTTCTCTCCTCTGAAATGCCCACTATCATTCTTGGAGATTTTAACATCCCCATTAATGTGAACAACCCAACTATATCCCAACTGTCAGGGATCCCCGCGGCGCTGGTCCAGGCGCAGTGCGCCGCTCTCTGCAGGGACGCGGGCACCAGTTCCTGGCCGACCGCGGCATTCAGGCTTGCGCATGCGCAGTAGGAACCGCGGTCGCGCGCCGGGCACCAATGACAGCGCAGGGCGCGATATTTAAACGGCCCTGAGCTGTCATTCAGTGCCTTCTGGTCTCTTCTGCATACCTGTACCTGTGATCCTGTTTCCTGTAAGTTGCTGACCCGGATTGGACCTGACCCTTGCTGTATTCTCCCACTCTGACCCCTGGCTTGCCTGACCTCTCTCCTGGATGCCCCTTACTAGATCTGACCTCCTGTTGCTGACCTGGCCTGTGACCCGACTATTCTCTGCCCGCTGCTTTGTACCACACCGACCCCACTGTTACCGACCCGGCTTGTCTGACCTTGCACTTGCTCATCCATCCATCCATTCCACCGGGGTCTCCCGACCTCCTCACATCAGGCTCTTCCCCGTGGGAGCCCCTGGCGAATACCCCTACCACTGACAGGCGTACTCAGGAGCCACGACCTGGTCTCAGGGTACTCCAAGTCCATCCCCACCATCAGGGGCTCTGGTGAACAAGTACCCTGGGGCTTAGACTCCATGCTCTGGGAGCGCCTAACCAGTGGAGTGCTAGTGGTACCGCCAGGCGGTCCCTTACAGTACCAGAAGGCCATGACTGAGCCTGGAGGAGGGTCCGCCCCGCTGGAAGAGATTTGCAGGCACCTTTCGGCCCTGACACAGGGTATAGCAGCCTTGCAGGACAAGTGCATGCATCTGGAAAACCGCTTCCAGACCCTCTCGGTATCTGACCCTACCCCACAGGCCACTGACTCTGCGCCTCCAGCTGGAGAGGCTGCTGAGCCGGCCACAGGGGCGTCTGCTTCACCTGCTATGGCAGAACCCCGAGTACCCTTGCCAGAACGTTTTCGCAGAGACTGCACTCGCTTCCGGTCTTTTCATGATTCATGCCTCCTATTTTTTGAGTTACAACCCCGCACCTTCGTGACTGAATCGGTTAAAGTGGGATTTATCATCTCCCTATTACAGGACGAACCACAGGACTGGGCCCATCGGTTAAGGGAAAATCGTGACCCTCACCTGGGGACGGTAAATGACTTATTTGGGGCAATGGCCACCTTGTACGATGACCCACAGCGGGCAGCCTCCGCCGAAGCAGCGCTATACACGCTTAGAGAGGGCCGCAGGGCGGCGGAGGAGTATGCCTCAGAATTTTAGACGTTGGATGGGGGACACACGCTGGAACAAGGTCGCTCTGCGGCACCAGTTCCGTATGGGTCTTTCAGAATCCCTGAAAGATGAGCTGGCCCGAGTAGGGGTACCCGAGTCCTTAGAAGACCTTATTACGCTGACAATTCAAATCGACCGGAGACTGCGGGAACGCAGACGTGAGAGGTCCGGTCAGGGTCGTGGAAATACATGGGCTCCGGTCCAAGGGGCCGGTCCACTAACCAGACTGAATACTCAGAGCCCACCGTCCGGAGACACTCAGGAACCAATGCAGCTGGGTCTGGCTCGGCCTAAATTATCACCCGAGGAACACCAGCGGAGAAGATCCCTGAACCTCTGTCTTTACTGCGGCGAAGCCGGTCATATGGTGCGATCCTGCCCTCTGAAAATGAGTAAGTCAACCTCTTTTTCTTCCCTTTCTATTGGCAATATCAGTCCCTCCCAGTACTTGGTTGTCCCCCTCTCCTTTCAGCTCCCAGAAAGGATCGTGGAGGTGACAGCCATAGTTGACTCGGGGGCGTGCAGTTGTTTTCTGGATTTAGACTTCGCCCACCAGCAGGAGATTCCCCTTCAGCCCAGAAAGAGGGGTCTTAACATATTTTTGGCAGATGGCTCCCAGATTAAATCTGGAGTGGTTAATCAGGAAACCCCCCAGGTCCTGCTATGCTCTGAAGGGGACTCAGACCTTAAACAGGTTATTCCCGCAGTGTATCATGATTTCTTGGACGTTTTCAGTAAGCGAGGGGCAGAGATCCTGCCCTCCCACCGCCCCTATGATTGTCCCATCGACCTGTTGCCTGGGGTCGAGATTCCTTTTGGGCGGATTTTCCCCCTATCTGAACGTGAATTGGGGACCCTGAAGGAATATATTGAGGATAGTCTCCAAAAGGGATTCATCCGCCCCTCCACGTCACCAGCAGGGGCGGGAATCTTCTTTGTGGAGAAAAAAGACAAATCACTAAGACCCTGCATCGATTATCGTGAATTAAACAAAGTCACGATTAAAAATCGTTACCCTTTGCCCCTGGTCCCAGAGCTATTTCAGAGCCTGAAGGCCGTATTTACTAAATTGGATCTGAGGGGGGCCTATAACCTGGTCCGCATAAGGGAGGGGGACGAGTGGAAGACGGCATTCCGTACCCGGTTTGGGCACTTTGAATACCTGGTCATGCTATTTGGGCTGTGCAATGCCCCAGCCACATTTCAGCATTTCGTGAACGATGTGTTCAGGGATTACCTCGACATTTTTGTAATCGTATACCTAGATGACATACTGATCTTTTCACCCTCGTTGAAGGATCATAGGATACACGTGGCAAAAGTATTAAGGAGGTTGCGCCAGCATGGGTTGTATGCCAAGGCTGACAAGTGCAGCTTTGAGCAGTCTAGCATCACGTTTTTGGGTCTGATTATCTCCACCACGGGGGTCGCGATGGACCCTCAGAAGGTCTCTGCAATTTTGGATTGGCCTGCGCCCACGGATAAAAAGGGTGTCCAGCGTTTTGTTGGGTTCGCAAATTTCTATCGGAAATTCATTAGGAACGTCTCGGGTCTGGTCTCCCCCATAACTCAATTAACCAAGCTCGGAACCCGTTTCCGATGGACACCGGAGGCCCAGGGAGCTTTTGAGGCCCTGAAGAAACTGTTTACTACGGCACCCATTCTGGGCCATCCAGATGCTTCCCTGCCATACATCTTGGAAGTAGATGCGTCAGAGAACGCAGTGGGCTCCATCCTGTCCCAGCAGAGAGGCACCAAAGAACTCCTACATCCCGTAGCGTTCTTTTCCAGAAAGCTTACTCCAGCCGAGAAGAATTATGATATTGGCGATCGTGAATTGTTGGCCATCAAGACGGCATTAGAAGAATGGAGGTACTTGTTGGAAGGTGCCACACACCCTATTTTGATCTTCACCGACCATAAGAACCTCGAGTACCTGAGAACTGCCAAGCGGTTACGCCCACGGCAGGCAAGATGGGCACTGTTTTTCTCCAGGTTCACATTTCATATTACTTACAGACCAGGGTCCAAGAACACGAAACCCGACGTGCTGTCACGCATGTTCGAGGACCCCAAAGAAGAACCAACTCCCGATACCATTCTGTCCTCAGGGAACTTCTTGGCCCTCCAGACAGACCTACGGTCAAAGCTGATGGACGCATCCACGGCTATGTCAACCCTTTCAGGGGTGTCCCTCCAGAACAAGGGGGGACTCCTATGGAAGGAGGGGTTGATCGTGGTGCCTGAAGAGGTCCGAACCCAGGTTTTGGGACATTGTCACTAGAGATGAGCGAATCGAACCTGGCGAAGTGGAATTCGTTTCGAATTTCAGGAAAAATTCGATTCGCATCGAATCCGAATTTTAGCAAACTTCGGGTGCACGAATTGAATTTTTCCCGATCAGCCGGCAAAAGTGTCACTGCAGAGAGCTCCGCTATTTCTGACAGTTCTGACAGTTCATTTACAGCGGTTGAAACATTGTATCTATTTGTTTCCATTTAGGATACAGATGTTTTTATTCGGAAATAAATAGATACAATGTTTCAACCGCTGTAAATGTGAAGGAACTGTCAGAGAACTGTCAGAAATAGCGGAGCTCTCTGCAGATACACTTTTTGCTGTACTGGAATACTTCTTCTTTTCATTCTTCTTCTTCTTTTCATTCTTCTTCTTCTTTTCATTCTTCTTTTCATTCTTCTTCTTCTACTTTTCATTCTTCTTCTTCTTCTTTTCATTCTTCTTTTCATTCTTCTTCTTCTTCTTTTCATTCTTCTTTTTCTTTTCATTCTTCTTCTTCTTCTTTTCATTCTTCT
Source organism: Staurois parvus (assembly GCF_062004578.1). Classification (NCBI taxonomy): domain Eukaryota; kingdom Metazoa; phylum Chordata; class Amphibia; order Anura; family Ranidae; genus Staurois; species Staurois parvus. The sequence goes on from NW_028318305.1 coordinate 286,063, forward strand.
TCTTCTTCTTCTTTTCATTCTTCTTTTCATTCTTCTTTTCATTCTTCTTCTTCTACTTTTCATTCTTCTTCTTCTTCTTTTCATTCTTCTTTTCATTCTTCTTCTTCTTCTTCTTTTCATTCTTCTTTTCATTCTTCTTCTTCTTCTTCTTTTCATTCTTCTTCTTCTTTTCATTCTTCTTTTCATTCTTCTTCTTCTTCTTTTCATTCTTCTTCTTTTCATTCTTCTTTTCATTCTTCTTCTTTTCATTCTTCTTCTTCTTCTTTTCATTCTTCTTTTCATTCTTCTTCTTCTTCTTCTTTTCATTCTTCTTCTTCTTTTCATTCTTCTTTTCATTCTTCTTCTTTTTCTTTTCATTCTTTCTCTTCTTTTCATTCTTCTTTTCATTCTTCTTTTCATTCTTCTTCTTCTTCTTCTTCTTTTCATTCTTCTTTTCATTCTTCTTCTTCTTCTTTTCATTCTTCTTCTTCTTCTTTTCATTCTTCTTCTTCTTCTTCTTCTTCTTCTTCTTTTCATTCTTCTTCTTCTTCTTCTTCTTCTTCTTCTTCTTCTTCTTCTTCTTCTTCTTTTCATTCTTCTTCTTCTTTTCATTCTTCTTTTCATTCTTCTTCTTCTTCTTTTCATTCTTCTTTTCATTCTTCTTCTTCTTTTCATTCTTCTTCTTGTCATTCTTCTTTTCATTCTTCTTCTTTTCATTCTTCTTCTTCTTCTTTTCATTCTTCTTTTCATTCTTCTTCTTCTTCTTTTCATTCTTCTTCTTCTTTTCATTCTTCTTCTTTTCATTCTTCTTTTCATTCTTCTTCTTCTTCTTTTCATTCTTCTTCTTCTTCTTCTTGTCATTCTTCTTGTCATTCTTCTTTTCATTCTTCTTCTTCTTCTTTTCATTCTTCTTCTTCTTCTTTTCATTCTTCTTCTTCTTCTTTTCATTCTTCTTCTTCTTCTTTTCATTCTTCTTTTCATTCTTCTTCTCCTTCTTCTTTTCATTCTTCTTCTTCTTTTCATTCTTCTTCTTCTTCTTCTTCTTCTTGTCATTCTTCTTTTCATTCTTCTTCTTTTCATTCTTCTTTTCATTCTTCTTCTTTTCATTCTTCTTCTTCTTCTTCTTTTCATTCTTCTTCTTCTTCTTCTTTTCATTCTTCTTCTTCTTCTTTTCATTCTTCTCCTTCTTTTCATTCTTCTTTTCATTCTTCTTTTCATTCTTCTTCTTTTTCTTTTCATTCTTCTTTTTCTTCTTTTCATTCTTCTTTTCATTCTACTTCTTCTTCTTCTTCTTTTCATTCTTCTTTTCTTTCTTCTTCTTCTTCTTTTCATTCTTCTTTTCATTCTTCTTCTTCTTCTTTTCATTCTTCTTCTTTTCATTCTTCTTTTCATTCTTCTTCTTCTTCTTTTCATTCTTTTTCTTCTTCTTCTTTTCATTCTTCTTTTCATTCTTCTTCTTCTTCTTTTCATTCTTCTTCTTGTCATTCTTCTTTTCATTCTTCTTCTTTTCATTCTTCTTCTTTTCATTCTTCTTCTTCTTCTTTTCATTCTTCTTCTTTTCATTCTTCTTCTTCTTCTTTTCATTCTTCTTTTCATTCTTCTTCTTCTTTTCATTCTTCTTCTTTTCATTCTTCTTTTCATTCTTCTTCTTTTCATTCTTCTTCTTCTTTTCATTCTTCTTTTCATTCTTCTTCTTCTTCTTTTCATTCTTCTTCTTCTTCTTCTTTTCATTCTTCTTCTTCTTTTCATTCTTCTTTTCATTCTTCTTCTTTTCATTCTTCTTCTTCTTCTTTTCATTCTTCTTCTTCTTTTCATTCTTCTTCTTCTTTTCATTCTTCTTCTTCTTCTTTTCATTCTTCTTTTCATTCTTCTTCTTTTCATTCTTATTCTTCTTTTCATTCTTCTTCTTCTTTTCATTCTTCTTCTTCTTCTTGTCAGTCTTCTTCTTCTTGTCATTCTTCTTTTCATTCTTCTTCTTCTTCTTTTCATTCTTCTTCTTATTATTTTCATTCTTCTATTCATTCTTCTTCTTCTTCTTTTCATTCTTCTTCTTATTCTTTTCATTCTTCTTTTCATTCTTCTCATTCTTCTTTTCATTCTTCTTCTTCTTTTCATTCTTCTTCTTCTTTTCATTCTTCTTCTTCTTCTTTTCATTCTTATTCTTCTTCTTTTCATTCTTCTTTTCATTCTTCTTCTTCTTCTTTTCATTCTTCTTCTTCTTTTCATTCTTCTTTTCATTCTTCTTCTTATTTTCATTCTTCTTCTTCTTTTCATTCTTCTTTTCATTCTTCTTCTTGTTCTTTTCATTCTTCTTTTCATTCTTCTTCTTCTTCTTCTTCTTCTTCTTCGTCGTGCCCCGTGACTGCCCAAATGAGTGAAGTGTGCGGTGATTCTAAGATCGACGGCACTCATCTGCATGTCATACTGACTGACAGTATTATTTCTCTTCCCCAGCAGACTCCAAGGGCATTTAAATTAAAGGTACAGTGTTCTGCACTAATATAAAGGCTCTCTGAAGCCTAGAAACCCTTTAAATAAGTTAAATTCGCGGCAAATAAATTTGCATCGAATCGAATTTCTCCCGCAAATTCGGCGAATTAGCCGAATTGAATTTTTGAATAATTCGCTCATCTCTAATTGTCACGACCACCCAATGGCGGGACAGTTTGGTCCAGTAAAGACCCTGGAGCTTCTTCAACGTTCTTTTTGGTGGCCGAACATGGCAAAGGACTGCAAACGTTATGTGAATTCCTGCACTCTCTGCCAAAGGAACAAACCTTCAAGGAGCAAGGCTTGGGGACTGCTGCGACCTCTGCCGATCCCCGAACGACCATGGCAGAGGATCGCAATGGACTTTATAGTCGAGCTCCCTCCGTCCCAAGGCCACACCGCCATCCTCGTGGTCATCGATCGACTATCTAAGATGGCCCACTTCTTGCCATTGAAGAATACCTCGTCAGCATCCGAAACTGCACAAGTTTTTATCCAGGAAGTTGTAAGACTACATGGAGTCCCAGAAGACATTGTATCCGACCGAGGGGTTCAATTTACGTCTAAATTTTGGAGAGCCCTATGCAAGGCATTGGATATCAAGTTATCCCTCTCCTCCGCATTCCACCCGCAGACCAACGGACAAACAGAGAGGACTAACCAGACCCTGGAGCAATACCTGCGTTGTTACACATCCTTCCTACAGGATAACTGGCTATCGCTCTTACCCTTGGCAGAATTTGCCTATAATAACACTAACCATTCAGCAACGGGGCAATCCCTGTTTTTTTCGAACTACGGATTTCATCCTGTCTTTCTCCCTGATCTGGTCTCGGAATGCCCAGTTCCAGCAACACAAGACGCACTTGCATTTTTCTCCTCCAACAACAAACTACTGCAGGAGGCCATCACGAGGGCCCAGGAGGATAACAAGAAGGCGTTTGATAAGAAACGAAGGGGGGACCTGGTGCTGCAGCCTGGGGATAAAGTCTGGTTGGCAACGACAAATTTGAAAATGTTGTGTCCATCAAGAAAATTGGGACCAAAGTTTGTAGGTCCTTTCTGTGTGAAGCGAATGATCAACGAAGTGGCATATGAGCTCATCCTCCCTGAGACGTTCAAGATCCACCCAGTGTTCCACGTATCCCTGCTGAAACCAGTTGTCCCTGACCCTTTTCCAGATCGAGAGTCCAGACCTCCGGAGGCCATAACTATCGAAGAGCAAGAGGAATTTGAGGTAAAAGCAATCCTGAAGTGCCGAAGGAGGGGGGGTCAGACCCAGTTCCTAATTAAATGGAAGGGTTATGGTCCGGAGGACAACTCCTGGGAACCTACCCAACATGTCCATGCACCTAGGCTTGTCCGGGAGTTTCTTCGTGATCACCCGTGGTGGAGAGATCGGGTGGGCACCCGGAGGTTGCCCGTAGGGGGGGGGGCAATGTCAGGGATCCCCGCGGCGCTGGTCCCGGCGCAGGCGCAGTGCGCCGCTCTCTGCAGGGACGCGGGCACCAGTTCCTGGCCGACCGCAGCATTCAGGCTTGCGCATGCGCAGTAGGAACCGCGGTCGCGTCCCGGGCACCAATGACAGCACAGGGCGCGATATTTAAACGGCCCTGAGCTGTCATTCAGTGCCTTCTGGTCTCTTCTGCATACCTGTACCTGTGATCCTGTTTCCTGTAAGTTGCTGACCCGGATTGGACCTGACCCTTGCTGTATTCTCCCACTCTGACCCCTGGCTTGCCTGACCTCTCTCCTGGATGCCCCTTACTAGATCTGACCTCCTGTTGCTGACCTGGCGTGTGACCCGACTATTCTCTGCCCGCTGCTTTGTACCGCACCGACCCCACTGTTACCGACCCGGCTTGTCTGACCTTGCACTTGCTCATCCATCTATCCATCCCATCGGGGTCTCCCGACCTCCTCACATCAGGCTCTTCCCCGTGGGAGCCCCTGGCGAATACCCCTACCACTGACAGGCGTACTCAGGAGCCACGACCTGGTCTCAGGGTACTCCAAGTCCATCCCCACTATCAGGGGCTCTGGTGAACAAGTAGCCTGGGGCTTAGACTCCGTGCTCCGGGAGCGCCTAACCAGTGGAGTGCTAGTGGTACCGCCAGGCGGTCCCTTACACCAACTCTTCAACCTAACTTCATATTTTTGCCTTAACACAATGGACACAGTCCTTCACTCATTCTGATGGGAATACATTAGACCTTGTTTTCTCCCATCTCTTAGTCGGCAATCGTCTGAGTTCCTACCTCACTGACAACAACCTTCTTGACCCTTTACAGTCTGGCTTTCCTCACTACACTCCATTGGAACTGCTCTACTAAAACTCACTAATGATTTACTAACTGCTATTCCATACTCTTACTACTTGATCTCTGCAGCTTTTGATACTGTTGACTATCCCCTTCTCAAAAAACTCCACTCTCTTGACCTCCGAGACTCTGCTCTCTCCTGGTTCTTCTCCTACCTATCGCAGTGCTCCTTCAGCGTTACCGATAACTCTGTCTCCTCATCTCCACTTCCTCTTTTTGTAGGGGTACCTCAAGGATCTGTCCTTGAACCCCCTCTCTTCTCTATCTACACCTCCTCCCTTGGTCACTTCATAAACTCCCATGGCTTTAAGTACCATCTTTATGCTGATGACACACAAATCTATCTACTCCTCACATCACCCCTTCAGTCTCATCTCGCATTACTAACCTACTAAGTGACATATCAGGATGGATGTCACTTCACTTCCTCAAACTAAATCTTTCTAAAACTGAGCTCATATTATTCCCTCCAGCCCGTGTCCCCTCCCCTGACTTCTCCATCAAGATAATACATAATAATACAACCATCAGTCCCTCCCCTGATGTCAGGGTACTTGGTGTAATCCTGGACTCCCAACCCTTCTTTCAGCCCCAAATCCAATCACTGTCCAAATCTTGTAGACTTCACCTCCGCAGCATCTCCAAGATAACCCCGTTTTTAACCACTAAGCAACTTATTCACTCCCTTGTTGTCTCCTGCCTTTACTATTGTAACTCCGTCCTCATTGGCCTACCTAATCACAGGCTATCCCTTTTCAGTCTATCATGAATGCTGCTGCCAGACTCATCCATCTTACTAGCTGTTCCATATCTGCCATCCCTCTGCCAATCCCTCCACTGGCTTCCCATTGCCCAACTTATAGAATTCAAAACATTAACATATAAAGCCATTTACAACTCTGCCCCAAATTACATCATCAATCTTGTCTCTAAATATCACCCAAACTGTCCTCTCTGCTTCTCCCACAACTTCCTGCTCTCTAGCTCCCTTGTCTCCTCCTCCTATGCTCGTCTCCAGGACTTCTCCAGAGCCTCCTCCATCCTCTGGAACTCTCTTCCCAAATCTATCCATCTATCGCCTACTCTGCCCACTTTTAGGCGATCTCTGAAAACCTCTCTTCAGGGAAGCCTATCCTGCCTTCAGCTAATAACCGAATCTTCTATCTCTCCTATCAGTTCATCCCCCACAGTTATTACCTTTTGTACCACCAATCCCCTTCCTCTTACAGTGGGGATCGAAAGTTTGGGCACCCCAGCTAAAAATTTGTATTAATGTGCATAAAGAAGCCAAGGAAAGATGGAAAAATCTCCAAAAGGCATCAAATTACAGATTAGACATTCTTATAATATGTCAACAAAAGTTAGATTTTATTTCCATCATTTACACTTTCAAAATAACAGAAAACAAAAAAATGACGTCTGCAAAAGTTTGGGCACCCTGCAGAATTTATAGCATGCACTGCCCCCTTTGCCAAGCTGAGACCTGCCAGTGTCATGGATTGTTCTCAATCATCATCTGGGAAGACCAGGTGATGTCAATCTCAAAGGTTTTAAATGCCCAGACTCATCTGACCTTGCCCCAACAATCAGCACCATGGGTTCTTCTAAGCAGTTGTCTAGAAAACTGAAACTGAAAATAGTTGACGCTCACAAATCTGGAGAAGGCTATAAGAAGATAGCAAAGTGTTTTCAGATGTCAATATCCTCTGTTCGGAATGTAATTAAGAAATGGCAGTCATCAGGAACAGTGGAAGTTAAAGTAAGATCTGGAAGACCAAGAAAAATATCAGACAGAACAGCTCGCAGGATTGTGAGGAAAACAATTCAAAACCCACGTTTGACTGCACGATCCCTCCAGAAAGATCTGGCAGACACTGGAGTTGTGGTACACTATTCCACTATAAAGAGATACTTGTACAAATATGGTCTTCATGGAAGAGTCATCAGAAGAAAACCTCTTCTACATCCTCACCACAAAAATCATCGTTTGAACTTTGCAAATGAACATATAGACAAGCCTGATGCATTTTGGAAACAAGTTCTGTGGACCGATGAGGTTAAAATTGAACTTTTTGGCCGGAATGAGCAAAGGTACGTTTGGAGAAGAAGGGGCGCAGAATTTAATGAAAAGATCCTCTGTCCAACTGTTAAGCATGGGGTTGGATCAACCATGCTTTGGGGTTGTGTTGCAGCCAGTGGCACAGGGAACATCTCACGAGTAGAAGGAAAACTGGATTCAATAAAATTTCAGCAAATTTTGGATGGTAACTTGATGCCATCTGTGAAAAAGCTGAAGTTAAAGAGAGGATGGCTTCTACAAATGGATAATGATCGTAAACACACCTCGAAATCCACGGCGGATTACATCAAGAGGCGTAAACTAAAGGTTTTGCCATGGCCTTCACAATCTCCTGACCTCAACATAATTGAAAATCTATGGATAGACCTTAAAAGAGCAGTGCGTGACAGACAGCCCAGAAATCTCAAAGAACTGGAAGACTTTTGTAAGGAAGAATGGGCAAAGATACCTCAAACAAGAATTGAAAGACTCTTGGCTGGCTACAAAAAGCGTTTCCAAGCTGTGATACTTGCCAAAGGGGGCAGTACAAGATATTAACTCTGCAGGGTGCCCAAACTTTTGCAGACGCCATTTTTTTGTTTTCTGTTATTTTGAAAGTGTAAATGATGGAAATAAAATCTAACTTTTGTTGAAATATTATAAAAATGTCTAATCTGTAATTTGATGCCTTTTGGAGATTTTTCCATCTTTCCTTGGCTTCTTTATGCACATTAATACAAATTTTTAGCTGGGGTGCCCAAACTTTCGATCCCCACTGTAGATTGTAAGCTCCAAGGAGCAGGACCCTCTTGTATTACAGTGTATCATTGTTGTATTGTCTCCCTTTATAATGTAGAGCGCTGAGCAAACTGTTGTTGCTATACAAATCCTGTATAATAATTATATATATACACACTGCTCAAAAAAATTAAAGGAACACTTTTTAATCAGCGTATAGCATCAAGTCAATTAAACTCCTGGAATATTGATCTGGTCAGTTAATTAGCAGAGGGGGTTGTTAATCAGTTTCAACTGCTTTGGTGTTAATGAAATTAACAACAGGTGCACTAGATGGGCAATAATGAGACAACCCCCAAAACAGGAATGGTTTTACAGATGGAGACCACTGACATTTTTTCCCTACTCTATTTTTTCTGACTGTTTTTCACTAGTTTTGCATTTGACTAAGGTCATTGTCAGTACTGGTGTCATAAGGCAATACCTGGACCCTACAGAGGTTGCACAGGCAGTCCAACTCCTCCAGGATGACACATAAGTACGTGCCAGTGAGTTTGCGGTGTCTCCCAACACAGTCTCAAAAGCATGGAGGAGATTCCAGGAGACAGGCAGTTACTCTAGGAGAGCTGGACAGGGCTGTAGAAGGTCCTTAACCCATCAGCAGAACCGGTGTCTGCTCCTTTGTGCAAAGAGGAACAGGATGAGCACTGCCAGAGCCCTACAAAATTACCTCCAGCAGGCCACTGGTGTGAATGTCTGTGACCAAACAATCAGAAACAGACTTCACGAGGATGGGCTGAGCGCCCGACGTCCTCAAGTGGGCCCTATACTTACTGCCCAGCACCATAGAGCTCAGGTGGCATTTGCCATGGAACACCAGAATTGGCAGGTCCGCCACTGGTGCCCTGTGCTTTTCAAAGATGAGAGCAGGTTCACCCTGAGCACATGTGACAGACGTGAAAGGGTCTGGAGAAGCCATGGAGAACATTATGCTGCCTGTAACATCGTTCAGCATGACCATTTTGGTGGTGGGTCAGTGATGGTCTGGGGAGGCATATCCATGGAGGGATGCACAGACCTCTACAGGCTAGATAATGGCACCCTGACTGTCATTAGGTATCGGGATGAAATCCTTGGAGCCATTGTCAGACCCTACACTTGTACAGTGGGTCCTGGGTTCCTTCTGGTGCACAACAATGCCCGGCCTCGTGGCAAGAGTATGCAGGCAGTTCCTGGAGGATGAAGGAATTGATACCATTGAATTTCCCCCATGCTCGCCTGACCTAAATCCAATAGAACACCTCTGGTATATCATGTTTTGGTCCATCTGACGTCGCCAGGTTGTGCCTCAGACTTTCCAGGAGCTCAGTAATGCCCTGGTCCAGATCTGGGAGAAAATACCCCACGACACCATCCTTTGTCTCATTAGGAGCATGCCCCAACGTTGTTAGGCATGCATATAAGCACGTGGGGGCCATACAAACTACTGAGTACCATTTTGAGTTGCTACAATTAAATTTCAGCAAAATGGACTAGCCTGCTGCATAATTTTTTCACTTTGCATTTTGGAGTGTCTTTAAATTCAGTACTCTGTAGGTTGATAATTTTCATTTCCATCAAACGTTGGGGCATCTTTACATTCCTAACATATTACCCAGTTCATATCGGTATAGATATCCAGCATAATATTTTTCCCCATTGAGATCTGATGTGTTTTCAAAGTGTTCCTTTAATTTTTTTAAGCAGTGTATACAGGTGAAACTCGAAAAATTAGAATATCGTGCAAAAGTTCATTTATTTCAGTAATGCAACTTAAAAGGTGAAACTAATATATGAGATAGACTCATTACATGCATAGCAAGATAGTTCAAGCTGTGATTTGTCATAATTGTGATGATTATGGCTTACAGCTCATGAAAACCCCAAATCCACAATCTCAGAAAATTAAAATATTACATGCAATCGATAAAACAAGGATTGTACATAGAACAATATTGGACCTCTGAAAAGTGTAAGCATGCATATGTACACAGTACTTGGTTTGCGCCCCTTTTGCAGCAATTACTGCCTCAATGCGGCGTGGCATGGAAGCTGTCTGTGGCACTGCTGAGGTGTTAAGGAAGACCAGGATGCTTTAATAGCGGCCTTCAGCTCTTCTCCATTGTTCGGTCTCATGTCTCATCTTTCTCTTGGCAATGCTCCATAGATTCTCTATGGGGTTCAGGTCAGGCGAGTTTGCTGGCCAATCAAGCACAATAATCCCTGGTCATTGAACCAGGTTTTGGTGCTTTTGGCAGTGTGGGCAGGTGCCAAGTCCTGCTGGAAAATGAAGTCAGCATCCCCATAAAGCTCGTCTGCAGAAGGAAGCATGAAGTGTTCCAAAATCTCCTGGTAGACGGCAGCGTTGACCCTGGACTTAATGAAGCACAGTGGACCAACACCAGCAGATGACAAGGCTCCCCAAATCAACACAGACTGTGGAAACTTTACACTGGACTTCAAGCATCTTGCAGTGTGTGCCTCTCCATTCTTCCTCCATACTCTGGGTCCTTTGTTTCCAAATGAGATGCAAAAGTTGCTCTCATCAGAAAAGAGGACTTTGGACCACTGAGCAACAGACCAGGTCTGTTTTTCTTTAGCCCAGGTAAGACGCTTCTGACATTGTTTGTTGTTCAGGAGCGGCTTGACAAGAGGAATACGACATTTAAAGTCCATTTCCAGGATCCGTCTGCGTGTGGTGGCTCTTGATGCACTGACTCCAGCCTCAGTCCACTCCTTGTGAAAGTCCCCAACACATTTGAATGACCTTTTCCTGACAATCCTCTCCAGGCTGTGGTCATCCCTGCTGCTTGTGCACCTTTTTCTTCCGCACTTTTCCCTTCCACATAACTTTCTATTAATGTGCTTTGATACAGCACTTTGGGAACATCCAACTTCTTTTGCAATTACCTTTTGAGGCCTTCCTTCCTTATGGAGAGTGTCAGTGATGGCTTTCTGCACAACTGTAAGGTCAGCAGTCTTTCCCATGATTGTGAACCAGACTGAGAGACCATTTAAAGGCTCAGGAACCCTTTGCAGGTGTTATGGCTTAATTAGCTGATTAGATTGGGACACTTTGAGCCTAGAATATTGCACCTTTTCACAATATTCTAATTTTCGGAGATTGTGGATTTGGGGTTTTCATGAGCTGTAAGCCATAATCATCACAATTATGACAAATCATGGCTTGAACTATCTTGCTTTGCATGTAATGAGTCTATCTCATGTATTAGTTTCACCTTTTAAGTTGCATTACTGAAATAAATGAACTTTTGCACGATATTCTAATTTTTCGAGTTTCACCTGTATATACATGCAGTTGTGCTGAAAAGTTTGCAAACTTTGCATACCCTGACAGAAATTGTGAAATTTTTCCATTGATATTGAAAATATGACTGATCATGCCAAAAAACTGTCTTTTATTTAAGGATAGTGATCATATGAAGCCATTTATCATCACAGTTGTTTGGCTCATTTTTAATTCATAACGATTACAGAAATCACCCAAATGGCCCTGACCAAAAGTTTACATACCATGGAATGTTTGGTCTTGGTACAGACTCACAAGATGACACACGCAGGTTAAAATGGCAATTAAAGGTAAATTTCCCACATCTGCAATTGCAAGATGTGTGTGTGTATACTGTAAATAGCTCTCACGTGGATGCACTAAGCAGGCTAGAGACTGAGCCATGCGGTGCAGAAAAGAACTGTCAAAAGACCTGTGTAACAAGGTAAAAGCCATAAAGCAAGAAAAGGATAAACAAGAAAAACTCAGCGAGTGCTTAACTATAACAGCAGCTAATGCACAGAAAAAAGGAACCACAAATCCTCTCAATATACAAATAAAATCAGAAAATAGTGCAGCGCTTAAAAATATGTACATAAAAAGCAATTGTATTAAAAGTATATACTGTGATGTAATCAAAAAGAACTGATGGAATTGCAATCTATATTAGATGGTATCAATATGCATTACACACAATGTCATGGAAATGTCCCATAAATTCATGCAGGATATGATGGTGATAAACTAGGTGCAATCTCAACGATGAACATGTGAGCAGTTTTAAAATCAAGTGCACATCATGATGGCCCCAGCGTGAAGTAATAGTAATCCGGTGGTGTGCGGTGAAATAGTAAGATTGCAAACTCACCAGAAGCGCAATCTTAATGCGCGTTAATCTTATAAATCATCCTGAGGATCCCCCCTCTCATGGAGTACCACCTGGTATAGGAATCTCCTCCTCTGTCAGTCTGGGCATTAATGGGGTCAATCAGAGGTCCCTTATCTGTGCTACGTTGTAATATGGTTTGGTCACCAGAAAGATTCCCTCCTCTGGGCTGGAGAATCACACCTGGGGTCCTGGGGGGTTTAAATGCTTGTGGTGGAGCAAAAAATATGAGAACCCATAGTGTCAGGAATGGACTTGCCAATAGTGGTGGGACTCACCTGCCTTGTGGGCTGCAGTACCAGGGCTGGCCAGCGGGTGCTCTCAACAACCAGAGATTCACTTCGTCAATTAGCCATCACCTGGGGCTTATTGCAGGTGGTGTATTTAAGGGATGGCCAGACCTGCAGTCTGTGCCTTGGTGTGTGTTTTTCCATGGGCCCCTGTATCTTGTAACCTGCATTCCTCTTTTTTCCTGACTTGTTGCAGACCCTGCCTGATCCTGACCTCTGCTGACTTCTCCTGTTTGATTCCTGGCTTGTGACCCTGACCATTCTCTGCCTGACCCCCTGTACCTACCTGTCCGTTAGTTGCTGTACCCGGCTCGTGACCTGACTACTCTCCGCCTGCTCCTCCTGTACCTACCTGCCCGATAGTTATCGACCCGGCCTGCCTGACTACGTTGTGCTCTATATGTGTATGTACCTGTGTATCTATATCAGTTTAGGTTTGGGTTTGTTTCACCTTGTTGTATGTATTTGTGTTAGCTTGGGGTTTGGTGCACTGCGTTTATATTTGTATTGTTAGTCTTAATAAATTGTCTTATTTATACCATATCTGAAGCCTGCATTTCCCTGTGTTAGTCCACACACTTCTGGTCACACCCGCATCTCTGACACATAGTGTAGTAAGCTTAAAGTTATTGGGAAATTATCCAAATTTAAAATAAAGATAATGGTGTACACACATGTAAAATATCCAAATATAAAGATGACATGCAACTTTAAACAGAATTAGGCAAGTGCAGAGATAATATATAGCCTTGGACTGTTTGTATCACTAACCAGTCTGCAAAGAAAGATGGCATGACATCACGGCGCAGCGAGGCTCCTCTTTAACGCATTTCGTATTAACATACGTTCTCAAAAGGGGTATTGCCTTGGCTACCGGACATCAAAACTCTTCTTATATAGGCACAGAGTGCACGCGCAAATTAGCGGGCGCCATCTTGCCGTAGATCGACACAAACTGCGCATGCGCAAGTACCACGGGCGCCATGTTTCTGTGGATCGGCACTGTTCGGAGAAAACCACTCAATGCGCACGCACAAACATCGCGGTCGCCATTTTCCTGTGGGTTTCTAACCGTGTAGAGTCAGACAGCAAGGAAGAGGTTCACAAAGATCTAAATATCTGACTATGCAGGACGGAAAGGTCACAGTTAAATGGCATGATCGTACGTCACATTGGCATATCAACTTCATAGGTCATGTTTAGAAACAAATTGAATAAGGACATAAAGTATACTATGTCCATATTATGGAAAGCGTATGTATTTAGTAGGTTAAAAAATACAATGTTAGTACTATAATTTAATAATTTAGCAATAAGTCATGAAAAAAGATATAAAACCCATAAGGAATAAGTTATATATCACTAGGGGTAATACTGTAGTAAAAATTAAAAATCACCAATTAGGATTGTCACGTTGTGCCTTCACCCTCCCCCCTCCTCCCCCCTTGCCACGTCCTCATCCTGCACACAGCCTCTGAAGCCAGGCTGTGCAGGATGGGGGGGAGGGGACCCCTGCGGCGAGGATCACAGCTCATCCAGCAATCTAGGCGGAGGAGCTGTGACCCCCTGCCAGGAGACCCCAGCAGCAGACCGCTGAGATGTCTCCGTGTGGACGCAGCGCGGGCACAGGGGGCTTCCTGCGCTCTGCGCCCACCAGTGACAAAGGCCGCGCTCACGAGAACCACGGCCCTATTCAAGGGGGCGTGCCTCATTGCCCCGGCAATGCAGCGCTGGGCCGGCTGTTGCTGGGGCAACCCAGAAGCGTCCTGGGCGGTTTAAAAGGCCGGCACGGGAGCCGGCCAGTCTCTTCCTCCTGTGATGTCCGGCCGCTCTCTCTCTGCCTGCCG